>NW_026267228.1:892029-895372 GCF_000697945.3 Frankliniella occidentalis
CTTTCAAGGTCCACTTATTTATTTCAATTGTTTTGTTTTCCCTTCTAATCATGTTAATTTGGGTTCAATGGATTCCAAATGGTCAATCTGTTCAGTTTTCATGGTGAACGATTCATTATTTGGGTTGGTTGGGTATCGTTCTTCTCAGAGTGTTCTACTCTCACAGTAATTTATACATTCTAATTCAAATCCGGGTTTCTTTGACTATTTTTTTAGTTTTCAGACTTTTTTTTTGTTTGTTTGTTGAAAAACATAGTGTGCAACTCCTGTTTCCCTGTAAGATTGTCACCATGGCCAAAACTTTGTGTCTTTTGCTGCAACCATGCCTTTTTCCTTGTCATTATTTTACAAAAAAAAAAAAGAACCCTTTTTTAGAAATGTTGTTTGTGTGCTATTTCATTTGTTTATGTTTGTTAAGAAAATACCTTTGAGGCAAAGGTTTGCAGTCATTCTCTGACTACGTTATACTTCGATAATTGTATCATCAATCGTCAAGTAAATCCATCTGTTTTGTAAAAATTTAATGTCAATTGCTAGTTGTTTTCTGTTGGTTTGTTTTTCTCGTAAATGCAAGTAGCTTAGTGGTATTGGAAATTTAAATTTTCTGTCTGTTTATTGGTTGATTCAGTACTTGCCTTATCTCTTGTTTACCTTTCGAGTAGACTTGAAAAAAAATAATAATAATAATTCAAATTTCTGTAGTTGATATGAAGGAATCCCCATCAAAGATCGTGAATTTATGTGATTTTTGTAAGATTTCCATTGGACTGTAAGAAGTGCTTCCAATATTTTTCCAGATGCATCTAGTATTTTTACTTCCCACATGTGTGGTGATTTTATGTATGCCACAACTTATAGTTGCATACAATACTTCTTAATTATCTTTTAAAGAAACTTCTGTGTACTAAGTGCAAAAGAACGCAATTTTGTAAATAATGTATGTGTTTATGGGTTCATGCTGGCCGTTGTTACTGATCATGCACACTATCAGTATGAAACTACTGAACCTTTTCTGTGGAAACAGAATTGTGTGTATTGCATCTGGACCTCAGTTGGGCTGCACTACCTCCCATCAAAACTTTGTTGTTGGTGTAATTTGTGAACGGTTATGCTGATGTGTTTTGATATGGTATGTTGCAATAATGCCCCACTAGAGGATTTCGCTACTGACTGAAGGTTGCTTACAGCCTTTCAGTTATGCAGCAGCCTGAGGTAAGCAGGTTTTTGAGTTGCCAGAGGTAAAAGGTCTATCAGTATTGGAAGAAAGCAGTGACATTCAATGTCTTAGAGCTTCTCCTGGACCAAATACCCAAGATGATCAACAACCCAAAACATACATTCAAAAGAATTGATAGAGATTGTGCTGAAAATATTTCAAATCTTGAATATTTCCTTAATTTGCTTTGGTTATGAAGGTGCTCTGGAGAAATATTGCTGGTATTAATTTCTGTTTGTAAACATCCTCATCTATTAGTCTAAATTCATAATGTGGAGAAATTATTTTCTCATTTGCACTGTTCATTGATGGGGGTTCGGATTTTTCAATCACATTTAATGGTTAGTTATCTGATATTAATTTATCAGGAACACACAGTTCAGTCAATTAATTTTTTCTTTGTTCATGGTTCTATATCACATACATTTTATCTTTAAGACCTGTGTCTGAGTTAAAATGTTGCGGGGATCCATAAGAGAGAATCACATATTTTATCTGTAGCAACTATATTGCTAACTGATGTATTAGGTTTTTTTTTTTCTGTTTTAAGTTTGACTCTATTGAAAATGTTGTCATTCCCAATTGTCTTTGAGGATTCAGATAGGATTAAGAAGCCACTCTTTTAATGTGAATATTAAACAGAGCCGCAGTATATAGTTGTCAGGTATTTTGATCAGGCACTAGGCATATGAAAGACAATGATAAAAAGCCATCACAACTTACCCAAATAGCTTGTATTTGCTCTGTGAAGAGCCAAACAGCACTTATTCTACCTCGATTGTTAATCAATTTGTTAGTTCTGGAGCTCTGTTCTACGAATTTGGTGATAATGAACTTCACAAAGTCTACCTATAAAGTAAGTCTGAAATATGTTCCAATGGTAGTAGTTTATCAGTACAGTTAATGTTCGTAATTGTATAGTTTCTGTATGTAGCGTAGCTTTTTTCAACTTATTTAAGCTCTCCAGTCTTCTTTCTCTTAAAGTCTTTTGTCATTCTAGCATTTGTGCTATATTAATTTCCAGAACATTTAATTTGCCATTTTTTTATGGCTATCAGAACTGTGATAAAAAATATTTTATAGCATACACCTTTATATCTTATCTACAATAACCTGTTGTGACCTTAAGTACTGGCAATCTGTTGTCTTTTTCATGAGTTTTCCCTGTGTGTAAGAAAATGTAACACTTTTAGTTCAGTGTAAAAACAGTGTTGGGTATGTGTCATATTATTTAAAAAAATATATAGGTTTGATTTTTTTAACCATGTCCATTTTATTTTTGTACATTAGAGTTTCCTTGTGCCATAGACTCACAAGCATCTTATACACCTCCACTGCTTTCCTTGTAGTGTGCAACTTCCCCTGTCCCCTGTCTTTTCATTCGTCACTGTTTTCGGTCCAATTTCGGTTAGGCGGTCTCAAAGGAGACGGCTCCGATTGTCCAAAGCTCGTTTGTCCGAACCTAATTTATCTATTTTAGTAAATAAAATGAGTAAAGTAGTTAATTACATTATGTTATTTCATCAAGTTGCAGTTGTTGAAATAAGAGCTAAATCAGGTACAGATACCATCAGGGGGGCAAACGAAGTGCCTAACTGCAGTTCCGGGCCTGGAAAAAGGTTAATGAAATAACTTACACTATTTCACTAACATAAGTAAATAATCTTATTTTTGAACAAGTCTTGGTTCGCGCCACGCCGTGGATCGGCTGTAGTGTGCCACGGCTCTCGGATCTGCGATGGGTGGGTTACAGAACAACTTGTAAGCCTAGGACATCTGTCAAGTAACGGGGGCCGGTCGATTGCGGGCGGGAGCGGGTTTTCTCGCACGCTGAGTCCAAATCTGGTAGTGCCGATGTCGTCCGGGCCCCCGCGGGGACGTCATTGGGGACCTCCCGAGCACGCCGATGACACTCCCACGACAAATACGATTCGGCTCCAAACGTCATGTACCCCGGCTGGTGCATATTTCTTAAAAGTCGCCAAATATAATTATTATTAATAGCAAATCGCCCATAATAGTTTATTATCCAGATCATTTCATTATTGTCTCATGGCACTTCCCTGGCGTTGCCGCCTGGAGCCACACAACGATGTACGGGACTGGAAGCATCCCCAAAGGATCACA
>NW_026267228.1:902777-903124 GCF_000697945.3 Frankliniella occidentalis
AGGAAGATCGGCCTGGAGGTGACCTGACTTGGACATCAGCAAAGCAGCTTTTGTGTCACCTGCTGTATGCTGAGTTGGCGTTGCAGCACACAGCAGGAGGTTTCGCTTCTTTTTCTCATGATCGCAGGAATGAATCTGGTAAGTTTTGACTTTCAATGTGGTGTTAACATAAATTACTAGTACATTGATGGTTGTTATGTCTGGTAAAAGTTTATTTTGGTATTGTTTCTATTTGGGGGTTACTTGTCATTTCTTCACTGCTTATTCTCATTCCATATATACGGCTTATTACTTGAGCCTAAAATATATAGCCGTGTTCTAATTTTAGTGCGGAACTGGAGGCAAAT
>NW_026267228.1:907164-910656 GCF_000697945.3 Frankliniella occidentalis
TATCTGTACCTGATTTAGCTCTTATTTCAACAACTGCAACTTAATAAAATAACATAATGTAATTAACTACTTTACTCATTTTATTTACTAAAATAGATACATTAGGTTCGGACAAACGAGCTTCGGACAATCGGGGCGCCCCCTCTGAAAGATCGACTTTAGCGTAGCATCCGTCAACATCGCTAATGCGTTCCTGTATTATTATTTTTTTTAATAACAGAATTGTGCTTTACACCCCTCACACTAGGCCAATGGGTACCCTGACCTGCGCAAAGCCGCAGCACGCCGCGTAGAGTCCCCACCCCTCGCCCCCCGCGCCGTGTCCTGGCCCCCCGTCCCGCGCGGCCCGCTGTCTGGCCTGGCGCCCAGCCTGGGGCCTGGGCCCCGCGGTGGGCCCCGCCGCCTGACGCGGCAGCGGCACCGCGACAACGCCGCCCCGCCCCGCCTCCCGCCCGGGCAGTAGCAGAAGTGCCCCCGTCTGCCCCGCTCGCCCAGCAGCCCCGGCAAAGCCCCGGTCCCGGTTGGTTAGTCCAGTCAGTCCAGCGGGGCCCTCCCGTCGCGTGCTCTCCCGTCCCGTCCCGCCCGCCTCCAGTCACACACCAGCCATGCGCCAGCTGACGTCCTGCACCATGGCCCTCCGCCTGCTGACGGGCGCCACCAGGACGACGGCGACGAGGTCGTGGGCGTCCTCGAGACGCGCGCGCGCCCTCAGCACCAGCCAGGTGGCGTCCCCGGCCGCCGCGACGCCCCAGCAGGCGAGCGCCGCGAGCCATGGCGGCGTCCTGGAGTCTGCGTTCGGAAAGGACCTGCCGCTGCAGCAGGAGACCCTCATCGAGCATCTGTGGAAGGACATGTGCGTCTGGGAGGACAAGAAGTTCATCGTAAGTATCGAGAGTCACGCCCGGGCCCGAGCAGCACAGAGCTGACGGCAGACGAGCCTGCTCTGGAGTCCTTTTCGAAATGTTCCCTGAAACTGTGCCGGATACCGGATGTATCGTTGTAGTGTTGCGGGTTTGCGTACCTGTAGGCCCAGGGGCCGTGGCGCCTTACGGGCGGAGGGAGTAGGCAAACCTGCAACAGTGCTGCGATTGCTCTCATACACACCCGGTATTCATCCGAATATGCCGAACGTTAGTAGGCATCTCCCGCGACTCTACCCCCATGTTCTTCCCTTGGGTCAGGTCGCTCCGCCTGTCTAGCAGCTAAACAGACGAACTGTCAAAGCTGCGTTCTCATGGTTCTCATCTGTCACTTTGAGTCCAGCGAGTACGATTGGCGAATGAACATTTTCGTTTTGTCCAACGTAAGAATCAGAAAAACACTGATCCTGGTCAACATGCATCTAAGTCCCCCCCCCCTTTTTTTCCCTCGCTCGGGCCGGCGTCCGGCGGCGTCGGTCTCGTCGCGATCGTCGCGGTTAGTCTGTCCACAACAACGCCCCGCCACCGCAAGCCGCGCCTTCAGCCTTCAGCCGCGCCGGCGGCACGGTCATGGCCTCGCGCGGCCGCGACCTGGGGCATCATACGTACTCGGGCCGCGCAGGACGTCGAGCTGGCGGGCCGAGCCGCCCCACCCCCGCACATACTTGGCGCCCCCTGGCTGCCCGTGATTCCCTACCGGATGGTACGCCGCTTTCCCTTTACGATGACTTCTCCAATAATACCCCCCCCCCCTTTGCCCCCTCGGCCGCGCCCGGTTTTACCAGGGTTTTACCTTGCCTTATTGCGCCTGACTGAGGTCGCTTTCCGAGAGCTAGGTGTCGAGAGGATAGTCCAGGAGGCAGAGAGCACTTGCCCGTCGCGCTAATTAGCCCCACTCCCAGACGTCCCTGAATGACGACGGGTCCTGCGGGGAAAATACGATCTCGCCGTGACAAACCAGAAGCGTGATAACATAACTCATTGTGCGGCGGCGCGCGTTCACTCGGAACTTAAACGCCACTTACTCGTCGTAGGCACGTCGTGTTGCATCACCACTGAAATGAGATATACACCGCATAAAATGTCACGACGTGCCTACAAAGAGTAGGTGCTGTCTAAAGCCGAGTGCAGTGCAATGAGTTGTCACGCTTCTAGAGCGTCGCGGCGAGATGGTACTGCGGATCGTACTGTTCATGGAGGACCTCAATGGTACTGTTCTTTGGTTCAGCGCAGCGATATCGCAATTTTCTCGCACGTAGGACCCGGGGACCCGGCTGGGCGGGTGCGGGTGAGTGGCCGACACATGGCAGACAGGCGCGGGGAGGGCAGGGTGGTGGTCGCCTTTCCCCCTCCCACCTAGGAAGGGACGCAACTTGCCCTACAATTCGCCCGCGAGTAGGCAAAACACCTCGCACCTGCTCTCTGGGCAGGGCAGGCTGGTCTTATCCGTTTCAACACCTGCTGGCTGCCCAAATGGGCGGTCACGTCGACTCCAGCATCAAACCGGCGCCGGTAATAACTCTTTGTTTATCACCCACGGGTATGAACCAGCAGGGCGCCCGCGGGGCCCACAGAGCATAGCCAGCGAGCTGGCGGCCGGCCCGGTGCCGCGCCAGGCCCAGCGGCCCCAGCGGCCAATAACAGAGCAATAACACTGCAGTACTGTATGCGCGTCTAGAGGTCGGCCACACGAGCACTTCCAAACGCCGACCCGGCGCCGACCGGCCGCCAGCCGCCGACTCACACGGCCCCACCGCTCCGCCCCGGCGTCCTTGGACTTGAGGGCGGTAGGGGAAAGCCCGCCTAGCACAGCAAATCTGGCAGTCTGCGGCGTCGGGCGGGCGAGGTGGGGAGGGGGGGGGGATGCGACTCTCTTTTCTTACTCTTGCCTTTCCGCACATTACATCCCCTTATCCATGGGTACGCCACTGATAGTAGTCGGCGGACGGGACGAATAAACACACACTCACACACGCGCGCGCGCGCGCATGCTCACGTACTACCGTAATCGCATTCCCTACCTCTTTTGTTCCTCTGTGTCAGACTTTGGTCACTTCACCCGCGGCACATGACTGACAGTGTCAGACTTTGGTCCGACTCCGCGACCAAAGCGGGGGGCATTGACGAGATATTTTTCGGCTCATTTCCTCAGACTGTCTGTTAGAGGTCGGGAACAAAGGTTGCACAGCGCAGCCCCCGCCGCCCCCATACCGTGCTGTCAGACGAGTTTATCATTAAATGACGTTGTCTAATTTTTCCTGCGGCAGCAGCTATATGCGGGCGACGCGCAACGTATAGGGTATTCCACTGCAAGCCAACCGGAACATACAGAAGAAAAGCATGACTGCTCGATCTGTTTCCCTCTGCGCGCTCATTGGCTGACAGCCACAGCCACGCCATCTTTGACCAATCAGCGTTCAGGGGGAAGCAGATCAGGTAGTCATGCTTTTCTTCTTTAGCTTCCGATTGTGTTTTAGCGGAATACCCTATTGGTTGTTTGTCTTGAGCCGTCTAACGATCACCTGCGTGGTTCAGCAGCAAAAGGGGCGGATCCAGGTGGTTGGGGGGGGGG
>NW_026267228.1:913211-916587 GCF_000697945.3 Frankliniella occidentalis
AAAGAACTATTAACTTGAGCAGCATAAGAAAAGCTATAGGTATAGAACTGAACACCTAAAAGCTCAATCAAAGAAGCCAAAATTGAATTTAAATGACAAAAGAAGTTAAAAGAATAGATATAATTTTGAATCTAAGCACAAGGTGACCACCTCCATTATTAATTGGCATATATAACACTAACCATGGGGAAAAAAGTAAGGGATTTTTTAACTAATTTTCTAACTAAGTCACATTTTGATGACAATGAATATAAAATGATTTAAATGATACATTCTCATCTAACAAATGAATGGAAACTTTCAGATGTAATGAAATACGTAATACAACATAAATTAATGAGGAAAATTCCACATAAGTCTTGAGATTTAGGAAGGGAGACACTCTAGCCCCAGCGGGCTAATGAGTACAATTAACATGCAAATGCACACAGGTGACTAAAGGAAATGCCCATCCTGACATGAGTTAATAATTCTCAATAAAAAAAAACAAAAAAAGGAGGTTCTTGTTGTATATAATACAAAAGATGAAAGTTTCTAACAATAAAAACATAAAATGTCACTCTATGTACAAGGTTCTGCTTTAAATATGGAGCAAATATGAGGGCAGGGTGCAGTCAAGGGTTCCCTAAAAGTTAACGAGTAGTTAAGGAGTTTTTCTTGAATAATGTTGCAATTTCTTGTCATTGGGGTGATGGTATCCTTTCAGAGTTCATAATAAATCAAGCAGCAGACTGTAAACAAAAAGATTAAAAATACAAGGAATTAGATTACTCATTAGAATTTAATTAACTCTAATTAAAAGGAAAACAAATAGCGCAAAATTACCTCTTGGGGACTGGTCGTCATCTCTTCACTCCCTGATGCACTATCCTCACACACCTCCATTGGCTCATCGTCATCTGCAACTTCCATAGCTTCACTGGCTTCGGACGGCTGATTGCTGCTCTCATCAACATCCATAGCCTCCATGTCTGTGGGCCCACTAGCAGCTCCAGAACTTTCTGTGCTGGTGATACTTACATCAACAGCTGATTTCACAACCTCAACATTCACTTTAGCTTCATTTTCTACTTTATCTGACACTGGAGTTGCCTCTGAACTCTCAGGAACATCAACATTGCTTGGTTTAATATCTTTGACAGATTTTTCATCAGATACTTCTGGGGTAATTTCTGTTTCAGTAGAACCGGAAGAGACAACCTCTGAGGATGGAGTTTCTTTCTTTGCTGTGGTGTTGGTTACAGATGAGTCAGAAGATTCTGTTGAGTCAGCAGGTTGTTCTACTTCAGAGGAAGTGACAGACTCGATGACGGCTGAGTCTACTGTGGTAGCTTCTGCTTCTTGAACAACCTCTGCTGATTCTTCAGTAACTTTAGCTGGCTCTACTGTGGTCTCCGAAGGTTCAGGAACAGCACTGGTAACTTTTTCCACATCGGACTCAGGGGAAGAAGAAATTTCGTCTGACTCTTTAATTTCAGCTTTGCTGTCAGCTTCACTATCAGCTTCACTTGTGTCAACCTTCTTTTCTTCATCAATAATAGCTCCAGTGTCTACAGATTCTGATGTAACTTCCTCTCTGGTACTTTCAACCTCTGATGATACAGGCAAATTATCCTCTCCCTGCTTCTCTACTACAGATTCCGGCGGCGTGTCAGACAGATCATTTACTTCCGGAGAGGAAGAACATTCTGTTGAAGTAACGTTTACAGCATCCAAAACGTCAGCGGCACTGTTCACGTCTCCAAAAGTTACACTATCACTTGAGTCTGTTGCCTCTGCACTTTCTTCAACATCTTTAACTGTAATCTTAATTTCATCTTCTTGTTCTTTACTAGCTTCAGCCTCTGCACTGGGTTCTGATGGCTCTGATGGTTCCAATCGTTCTGATGGTTCTGGCGGTTCCGATGGTTCCGACTGTTCCATGTCTACATGATTACTATCTTCTTCAACAGGTGCAGATTCTGATGCAGTACTACTTTCACCATTTTCTTCAGGTTCCTTGGGAGAGTCTGAACTAGTGGTTTGTGGAGTGTTTTCCTCGAGACTGGAGGTGCTACTACTGCTGCTACTTGATTGATTGCTTGCGGCCTCTGGTGGATCGGAGACCCCATTGGGTATTGGTTCAGACAAGGCACTGTCAGGTCTGCAGGCGCCAGCACCTCCTGGCTCGCGGGTACTGACTACTAAGATGTTCTTCTCAATAGCTCTCATGAACTTGTCAGGCCGGTTGTATTCTTTACGAGGGGTTGTCAACAGCTCACATAGCCTCTGCACGGTGAACGGCGCGTTGGAGAACGCCTCCAACCTCTCGAGAAGAACTGTCTTCATGGTTTCATAGTTAAAGGGGTCAACGTTAGGCGAAGGAGAAATGTCGAGGGTGGGCGTAGTTTCGTAAAATTCTGTGATCACGTTCAGCAGTTTTTCTCGAAACAGAATCTTGACCGTTTGCCACTGGTACACGGGGTCACCCGTCCTTGCGACGTACATAAGATAGTCTTCCAGTTCACGGGGAATGTTTTTAGGCTTGAGCTTAGCGAACTCGTCGAGACTATGCAACACTTCTTCAGGATTATCCATTTTGACGGCAGCAGGGTTGAGGCAAAAGGCTGGATAATGCTCACAACTTTCCACACAAACACGGAATGTGATACATCAACACACACCGCCGCTGTGCGCTTGCGTAGCCACGACAGCGGGCGTCACAAAGCAGGGCTGACGCGTTAAAGCCCAACCTCGTTCTCTCAGAGTGAAAGTTGCACAAACATTCAGAAAATATAAAAGTACGAACCATAAATATTGCAGTTTTCGGTATTCTTTGCTCAAAAACGAACAGTTTGGAAGCCGAAATAGATATTTGTTGATCCGCAGTTGGTTACTTCGTACTACGGAGGCAGCGCCATCTTGCGGCCGGGAAGTTTATTTTGAGCGGGCTCTTCGAATAGCTTCAAATGTTTAACACCCCTCACCCTCAATTTTCCTGTCCATATTCTTTTGTCCATTTTAAGATTTAAAAAAAAATAACGTGCTCATGATAATAATTTAATTTCTAAATTTATCATTTTTTTGTTTTAGGTTTCTCCAACAGAGTTGGAAAGTGTCATACGTCAGATCCCTGGTATTGCTGATCTCGCCGTTGTTGGAATTCCAAATGAGAGGTATGGTGAAGTGCCTGTTGCCTTTGTCGTGCTTCAGCCTGGATCCAAGGTGCAAGAAAATGATATCATCTCATTTGTTGAGCCTAAAGTGGCACCATACAAGAGGTTGACAGGAGGAGTGAAATTTATAGAGGCTATCCCAAGAAATGCTGGTGGCAAAGTGTTGCGTAATGAATTGAAAAAAATGATGGCATAATAAAGTTTTGTAGATAATTTATTAT
>NW_026267229.1:0-1353 GCF_000697945.3 Frankliniella occidentalis
TGTATTCATCACTCATCTGCCAGACTGTAATCGCCCCCTACTCCCCTCTTTACTGCAGCCTCCCCCTCGCCCCCCCGCTCTTTTTCTCCCGCCTGCCTTCTTTGCAAGTGATAAGGCTGAGCGAAGGTGAGGGTCCTCGAATCAATGCCGTAGGGCCGCGGGCGGCGCGGGCGCCAAGTGTGTAACAAAAGCGCTGTTGGAACAAAGCTACAGCGTGGCGCCTTAAAAGGCACTAACGTTTTGATGCGCCGGAAAATTTCGCCTTTCGGTATCTGTTTGGTGTTCTATGCAAATGCTATCAATTCAGAACTCCAACTAACGAAAGGTGAGACGAGACGCCTTGCCTTTGAGTTCCCAAGTATGTCATCAGTTCTAATGTTCTAACCATTGAATGAACTCCTGCCCAGCAGAGGCGATTTTCTCGTTGCTGTTCATGATTTCTGGTGACATGTGACATGAGTTGTTGGCTTTGTGTAAGATTTATTCAGAGATATATACGATATCTTTATTTGCTAGTAAAGGTTTTACGTGTGTGACACAAAAATGGCCGCAATGGCCGAAAAAAAATGTATGTGTGCAACTGAAAAAAAAAAAATATGTTCTAACACGTGTCGCCTGTGAAATGCCCAATGCGGCGCTTGATAACGAAGACAGCTCACCCTTTCCGACCCGCAGGCTCCGCAGGCTCCGCAGGCAGGCGCGCGTGGGTGCGTATGTTGTTGGGGGAGGAGGCGGAGTTCTGGGTATGCAAATCCCATAAGAGATTAAAAAGAGATTTTTCCGGTTTTATTTATAATGTGCGCTTGTTTCGCTTTTTGACCTCGGAACAGGGAGAAAGGGTGAGCCGCACGGGTGAGGTTGGTGGAGGTGCGGGCCAGGCTGGTTGGGGAAGGTAGAGTGCGTTTCGCGCGTCTCCCCTCCCGATCCACGATTTAAGGTTCTCCCTCACTCCCCCTGCCCACCCCCTCCCCGCCTCTTCCCCACCTCGTGCTTCTCGCTCTTCCCCCCTTTCCTCAAGGTCTCTCGCCTCTCGCCCTCGGATATCTCGCCGTACATCCGGTCGCGCCGTCCTCCTCCTCCCTGCGGCCGGCTCACGTTTGTCGCCTTAATAAGAGCAGGTGGGGCAATATATCAGCAGCCGGGGGCTTAAGGTAGGAGGAGGAGGGGGGAGGGGCTGTTATCAGCTGGGACTGATGCTGCGCGCCCCTCTCCACCCACCGCCACCAGCCGCTACCCACCCAACTTCCATAAACACCACAGTATACGAAGTATACTTCTAATGAACACACTGCGCGAGCTCGCTCTGCACCGCTATGGACCTGCTCGGTCGTCTCGTCGATACTTGTGGTCGCC
>NW_026267229.1:6173-6706 GCF_000697945.3 Frankliniella occidentalis
TGGAGGTGGGAAGAGTTTAAAGTTAGAGGCTGATGCACGCCACCACCAGCAGAACGCTGCCTGCGTAACCAAGTCGGAAATAAAAGGAAAGCTGCTCGGAGGGTTGTGGCCCGGGCGAGCAGCAGCAGGAGGACCTCTCGTGGTGGGTCAGCCTGGTTGGTGAGGCTGGCGCCATCTGGCGGTGCGCGGGCCCTGGCGGGGGGCCCATCTGGGTGTGCTGCGTGGGTTGGGGAGCAGCCCCCGTGCGGCCGCGACGGCCATCCGGAGAGCGAGTCACGGCCCTCAAAATACATGATACAACAAATAATAAAAAGCGTTGGCTCTTGAGCTGCGCGGCCATGAATCTTTCATGCCGCCTGTGTCGCGCGTCCGACTGATCTCATTCAAATGGCCCGCCGCGCGCCTCTGTACCGCAGCAGCACCTTGAGCACCCCCCACGGTGAGCCGCACGGGTGAGGTTGGTGGAGGTGCGGGCAAGGCTGGTTGGGGAAGGTAGAGTGCGTTTCGCGCGTCTCCCCTCCCGATCCACGATT
>NW_026267229.1:6756-6967 GCF_000697945.3 Frankliniella occidentalis
TTGATTTTTTTATGAGACAATGTGGTATTTATCAAGTTTTAGAACATATACATTAACACTTGGAAACAGTTTTAGCTCTAAACTTACTTTGAAACCGACGATGTTGTGGAGATTCGAACCCACGCCCTTTGGATTGCGAACCCAGTGTGCTGACCACTAGACCACTGTGCCGCGCCTGTTCGGATTGCGCAGATGTACGGTCTTAAGCTAC
>NW_026267229.1:7748-20672 GCF_000697945.3 Frankliniella occidentalis
GCGACATACAAGTATCATATGTTTCGTATGGTGTACATGTATGAAACATACCTGGGACTCACATGTGCCACATATGACAACGGTTTCACGGGCGGTTCAGATCGAGGTCTCCAGGGTGGTCGGCCAAAACTATGATTCTTTTCCTATTTTGTAGCGAAAATTATCCTCATTTAAAAGAAGATAGTAGAAAATTATAGGACTGAAGGAATGTTTTGTGACCTTTGTGTTTCCGTCGTAAAATTACGGTGAAGTTTTTACCAAATATCTCGTGAGGCAGCCAATTTTTCTGATGATCTTTACAGCTCTATACCCTTTAGAAGTTACGGGCTTAGAAGTGCAGTGGGCTACTCGGCACATTAATGAAAGGACCTGCAAAGTGCCCCTCCCAAACTGACAGTAAATGTTCAGAAGTTCCCTGCCTATGTTCGGAGCAGTCCGAGAAACTCCTCAAGTGGTGAGTGATGGTAACATAGCATAACTCGTTTTCGATGCCCTTTTGTCTTCTCCGCAAACCTCGTAGCTTGTGTCACGTCATGCGCACTCTTCACACGTCCACTCGCCCTGCGATGCAAGCCCCCGGCTCGTCTTGTACCTGGTGGGCCCTGCCTTGTACCGCCCCCGTCTGCGGTGTGAAACGCGATCTCCTCCTGCTCTCCGCGTCCTGCTTTACGGGAAGGTCCCCGATGGTTTCCGTCGGCCGTCGGTGACTTGATTTAAGTGATATGCACTTGAAAAATCAAATATCCGCTACATTGTGCTTGGTCCAAAAATCTCAGTTGTAGTTTTGGTTGTTGCAAGTCGTGGTTAATTTGGGTATGCCAAACATAAGTCGGGGGACGTTAGTTTGGTGTCGGAAAAGCACGCGACACGCAGGGGGATATTGGGCCACGTTTAGCGCTCTGGGGAAATTTATCTGGAGTTTTCACGAATCTATATATCTATGCGTATCCGTCTGAATTTTGACTTTTTTCACGTGGACATTTTAGTGTCAATGCGGATTTTTAAGAGCGACTTAACCTATTTAGGATCATATTTTTATATATCTTCGCTATACTGATGCACTCAGGTTTTGAAACAATTATGTAAGATAGCACTGTAAAAAAAGTTCTACGGAATTTTCATTAATTTTAGTCTGAAGTTTTTGTACAGACCAGGTAATCGGAAAGTTCAGTCTGCACTCTGGTCTGAATTCTCAGCGGTGCCCTTTTATACCCTTAAATCTGAAAATTCAGACTGCAGGTATGAAAATGAAAATTCGCGAAAAAGTAAGGATTAAAAAGGGACACGGTAGTAGCCTAGCCGTACCGTTAGTTTCTGAATTCAAACGGAGGACAGTTTACCATTCGTCCTAGGACTGAAAGTCTAGTTCTTCCTTTACTGAGTGGGGAGGTCTTAGGGTCTAACTTCGACCCCTTTTGGGGAGTACAACGGCTGTCGATGAGGCCAAAAATGAGCCTTCAGCTTATCTTGGGCATCTTGGGCTACCTCGAAAAACTTGATTCTATGTTGGCTATTTTCGTCCCGTCCCAAATAGTCGATCCACCCTAGTGTCAAGCTCTCCCGTGCTATGCAACTGCCCTACGAGGGCATGCTACTCGTCAAAGTAGAATTCTGCGAAATTACATTAGGCATATATGTCGATATCGGGGCGTGTGCCACCACGACACCCTGTGTGGCCCCATCGTGGGACTTCGTCTCTGGCAGTATGACCTCGGGGCGCAGGTGAGCGGTGTTTAACCCTATGCGCAGACAGCGGGCCACCTCAGTGCCGGGGCCGCGCCGAGCGGAGCCGAGAGGGGTGAGCTCCCGCGGCTTGGCAGCTTTGTGAAAGCGTAATCTTGCGGAAGTAACGCGCCTGGGCCGAGGCACGACCCCTCCAATGAAGACGTCACCATTTATTTCTAGTCTCCTTTCTATCCCCCTCCCCCTCTCCGGTCACCCCCTTTAATCCTCCCATCCCCACCCCCAAATCCACTCCCGCGACCGCGCTGTTCCAAGACCCATGCAGCTGGCTTTGGGTTCGTTTTCCTAATTTTCTTCAGATCCCGTTGTTCTCTGATCCCGCGTCGTTACCAGCAGGAGAGTCCTCCCCCCGCGCGCGTCGCTCGCTCGCTCCCCGAGTGCGTCGCTGCGGTTCCACTTTAGGCTTGGATTGACCTTCGTCAGGGTATAGTCGTCGTCGTCCCGGAAAACGGTCACCGAGGTTCACATTGTCTCAGGCCGCGCCCGCGCGTCGTCGCCGGAAACAGGTCGAGGTGGGAGCGGGGGGTAGAGCACTGTGATTTGCAAATCCCCCCTCTCTCCTGCGTGGGGCTGAGGGGCTGGCGGCCTCCCCCTCCGGCCCTACAATGCCTGGCTGCCTCGATTATTCATACCCGCCCGGTACGGCCCGTAACTGTATCTCTGCGCGGCGGCGCGGCGGGGCCTCTTTTCAATTTGTTTTAATGACATCGGAGCTCGGTGATTACATATCCGGCCCGCCGGCCGTGCTCGCGTCGCAGAGGCCGCGCCCAGCGCCTCCGCAGTTCTAATGGGCCGTGGGGCAGTGGTCGGAGAGTTGTGAAAAAAAATGGGGAAAATACGACTAAATACAGCCCGATTACCGATTACTGACAAATTATTAATTGATAGGCACTTGTAAACAGTGAAGGCCCTTATTGCGAGTGACATTTCGATTGCCGTGCGTAAAGTGACGGGGGGAAGGGGGGGGGGCGTAAGGAGGTGAGGAGTTTGCGGTGATGGGTGCTCTGCCCCTCCCCCCCTTTCCCCAGATTCTACTCCCACCCCTGTCCCTTGTCCCTGCCTATTCTCCGCACATCGGAAATTCATTAGGGCCTGGAAGCCAACCCTGCACCGGGCACCACCCCAGAGGAGCACATGCACTCCCCTACCCCTTCCCTTCTCCCCTCCACTCCCTCCCTTTCCCCTTCAAATTCTGTAACACTAGCGCTGCTGTTTGATTGGAGCGAAAGAGGGGTGGGGATGGGGGATAGGTAGTTGAGATCTTCGCTCCGCTGCGTATGTCAGCGTCCGCCCGTAGGCAATACTGTCGCGTGCACTGTTATAAGCTTACAGTGAATTTCTCTGTAAGCTACGGTGAACCCCTGCAGCACCGTAGCTTACGGTGATATTCACCGTAACGTACGGTGAATGTCACCGTAGGCTACGGTGATGCAGGGGTTCGCCGTAGCTTACAGTGAAATTCACTGTAAGCTTTTTACAGTGTGAGGCAGCTTGGCGGTGACTTTGCGTTGGTCAACCGGTCCTCCCGCTGCAGGCAAAGAGAGCGAGCGCACAATAATACCGAACGTGCCGGCGAACCCCTCGCTGTGACCTTAGCCGGTGCGAGTGAGGGTGGGGGGATGCCCCCGCAGCGCAGCGGAGAGCAGCCCCGGGTCCGAACCAGCCCCTTTACTTGGCACGGCCAGTCGAGGGCTTTTCAATTTGGTCGCCGGGGCAGAGGGAGGAGGTGAGGGCGAGAGGAGGACAAGGAGGGCCCTGGAGCGGGTCGCGGGCGGAAGTTTGGGCGTGGCGCGGCCCTGCAACCACCGACTTTATCGCCTTTCGAAAAGATTAGCAGCAGTTTGGTCGCGAGTACTTTCCGCAGAGCAGGGAAGAGCCCGAGTCATCAGATTTGGTGGGCGAGGGTATAGGTTCGGGTGAACGAGTGTGTTTGGGGGTACGGGGTGGTGGGGTTTAGGGGTGGGGGTTCCGGTAGGGCCAAAGTAGTCGTAGTGGTTCTCAGGGCCGCGCCGCTGCTGGTGCCGCTCCCTTCTTAGCGCTTTTAGCTGGGCATCAAGGAGAGGCCATGAGGGTGTATGAGTTCCCCGGGAGAGATATATGAGACTGTGCGAGAGCGGCGGAGGGCCTCCCACGGACGTAGCAATGGCGCCATTTCCGCTTCCCGGCGTCACAATTTGTCGCTGCTGCCAGCGAGCCTATTGCCATAGGGCCAGTACCTCTGGTCGGAGCTCAAGAGAGCTTTCGCCCCTCTACCCCGCCGGAACCAAAATTAATACTTCTATAAGTAAAGTATGAAAGGATTCAGAACACTTTTTCGCGTGCCTCTGACCAGGTCAAGCACAAATCCGGAAAAAAATTGGAAAGAAGGGGAAATATAATTGAAAACTCAACTCATTTATTTTCCTATCTATAATTTATTTCTTTCTTCAACCTCTTTTAGAATACAAATTTGTGCAGACCATTACGTTCAATCACCAAGATTTCGAAAATACTTTTATTATGATGCAATGATTACAGATCAACCTAAAGTTTTCATGATAAATTGCCGAAGTTGTCACGCTTTGAATTCTGATGACTTAGTCTTATAAAATGACATGGCACACTGAGGACACAAAAATAAATGCATTACTAACGTAGAGAGCTGCGCTGCACACATATGGAGCCTCTGTGTAAATAAAACAGATGCCACACAGAAGTCAGTTTGGGGCATTTTATATCGAAGGATCAGTTATTTATTTATTGTTGTGAAAACTGACCACAGAATCAAATTGGTTCAAGCTATAATAAAAGAAAAGTGAAATAAAAGTTTCAAAATGCGAAAGTATTTTGTTGGCTTTAAAAAAATTGAGAATTAACGCTTCAATCCACATGGCAGTATAGATATTCGACGCATCCGTGCAACAAAGGCGGATAAAAAAGCGGTCGCTGAACAATGACGGATCAGAAAGCGGTCGCTGAACATCGACGGATCAGAAAACGGTCGCTGAACAACGACGGATCTGCTTTTGGCTGATCTCGATATATTTGACTTTGGAGGCCTCCCGCTCATCGCAGAGACGTTGTATCGTTTGCAGTAAAACATCATTTTAATTGTCATCATCTCGTGAATAAACAGAGACAACGCCCAACACGATGCGATATCTGTAAGGAGAGTAAGAGGCCTCCAAAGTCAAGTATGCAGAGATCAGCAAAAAGCAGATCCGTCGATGTTCAGCGACCGTTTTCTGATCCGTCGTTGTTCAGCGACCGCTTTCTGATCCGCCGTTGTTCAGCGACCGCTTTTTTATCCGCCTTTGTTGCTCGGATGCGTCGTATTGCACAAGCCTGTGCAGACAAAATTCGCACTTCAACAATATGTCAACTCAGCGCGTTAGACATGGTGTACGCGCAGCTTGTGTGGTGCATTGATAAAATGTGGGTGTAATAATGTTTCAAACATGCTAAAAGTATAATATGAGACTCAACAACAAGTCTTAACGGCAACAATGAATACAAAGAAAAACAAAACTCCAGCTTTTAGATTGATTGTCAGTATAACGAAACTATTACAGTAAAAGACTCAAATGTAGGGTGAATAAAACAACTAATTCTGCAAAACCGTGCAAATAAAGTAAATTATGCATGATTCAAACGTATATTTAAAAAGAGCAGCTCTCAAAGACATTACAGTCACAATGCCCAGTGTCTCACTAAGATTTCACAATTTCCCATCGCACTATTCTTCCCGATAAACTAGGCAAACAGTAACAAAACCAGCAAAGTTAAAAGGGTCACACACTCAAAGTATCGTAACATGTAGCAGAGGTTAACCACGCTACGTTTATCACTGAGCTCGGGTAAAAAAATCTCGATACACGGAAACGTCCACAGCACCAACGCACAGGCGATCACTAGCGCAGCGCGACAGTAGACCGTTCTCCAGACATGTGGCGGAGGCTTCCGTCAAGACCAGAGGCTTTCAAGTCGCAAGCACGCCGAAGAGTTCACCATCACACGATCATCTCTTTTCACATCCACACACATCGTCTCTCGCAGTCGCGGCTCACAGCGCCACGTACTCGGACATGGACGTGCAGTGGGGTGGCGGCGGCGGGGGCGGCAAGTCCTGGGACCCGACCCTCGAGTTGGCCCGGGAGCAGACGGTGGCCTCGAGCTGGTCCTCGTCGGGCAGCGACAGAGTCGAGCTGCCGTTGGCGGTCACTCGCGGTCCCATGTTGTCGTAGTGCGGCACGGCGCGGCCACCCACCGACACGTCGGTCTCCTTGGCACGGAGATGGCGGCGCGGCAGCGTGGCGAACGCCAGGCTGGGCGTCGACAGGCTCATGGGCACGTAAGGCTGGTCCGGGCCCGTGGCCACGCTCACGCTCTTGACGATGCCCGTCGGCAGCCCTGGCCCCATGCCCGCGGGCAGCACGGCGCGGTGCGGGAACTCGAGCAGGTCCGGGAAGCGCTTGATGTCGCTGAGGGCCGCGGGCACGGCGCTCATCATGCCGCCGGGATGGCTGCCGGGATGGCCCGGCTCCTGGCTCACCGACACCGAGATGAAGATGTTGCCGAACGCGCTCGTAGGCAGCACACTCGACGAGAACTCTGCGCAGAGGAAAAGACAGCCGGTCAGTGATCAGAAAGCAGTAACAAGCAGTTTCCTGCGGCTTATCAGTTTCTGCGTTTCTCCCCCCCCCCTTCTTTACAGATTCGCTTCGCTGGGGCAAGTTTGAGCGAGGGCTGGCGGCGCGTGCTAAGTGCCCAGGCAGAGTTGGTGTGCTTCAACTCCCTCCCTCTCCTTACCCAGTCCTCGTCAGTCAAGTGCAGGGGTAGCAAGCTGCTCCTGGCCTCGAAACATATCAAACACACTATGCACCTCTCCCTTCTCAGCCCCACACTGAAGCGTCCGCAAATAGTTGACGATGTGCCCAGGGGCGCAGATCTGGTACTTTGTGCCCGACGAGACCCAAGCCAACACAGGCGCAAAATGCTTCCTGGACCTCATCCAAATCAACTAAAATAGTGTTTAACACGTAAAACTTCCTCCCCAGTCGTGTTCAGAACTATTCAGGGCCTACCCCCTCAACCTGTTCTCAGCGGGCTGGAGCTCGGGTACCTGCGATAAGTTGGATAATTGAGGGACAGTGCCGGTATACCGGCGCGTCGCGCGCCGCCGCCGGGGGCACGGTAGACGGTGGGTACTTAACGGGGCCGCTGGAAGCACTCCCCGGGGCGATTCCGAATGCAAATACTCGGGCCATAAAACACTACTGTATCTGAATTCGGCGAACAGTAGCAGAGGCCACGCCCCACCTCTGCCCCCCCTCCTCTACTCTCCCCCGCGATGTTGTGTTTGACTGATCACCTACTCGGCCAAACGTTTTCCCCCTGCCTTTGAGGCTGTGTTTGCGCAGAGATTGCCGCTCGGGGCCGCGGGCGAGGCGCGCAGCTGGTCGGCCTCGGCCGCATTGCCCGCAATAAGGGCCCGACAATAATTCCTCGCAATATCGCTGCACGCGTTTTCTTGCCCAACCGGGCATAACGGCCAGCCAAAAGTCATGGCGATAAATTTAAATGCCGCCCGGTGTGTATTTAAATTCTTGAGGCGGGGTCCAGGCCACCCCCACCACTGCGGGAGCTGGGGCCGGGGGGCATAACTGCTTCAATGACTTTGGTTGTGGATTGCCGACCCCGGGGCGCGCTCAAGTATTCACCTTAAACCGAGGGAATAGTCGAGCTGAACGGAGGCCCTGCTCCCCGACGGCCGTTTGTCTCGGGGCTGGAGCCCACCCCGCTGCGCAGCTGCGCTCAGCCAGCGGACCGCGCCCAATGTCTCTACACAGTGCTCGCCGAGGCCCTGCCGGTACCCACCTGGTGGCGGCGGGAAGACGGCCATGTTCTCCGAGTGGCTCTCGATGGTGATGTGGAGCGGTGGGTCAGGCAGCGGGAGCGGCCTTAGCTCCAGGTCTGGCGAGGACCCGAGCATTTCCCGGCTCCCGATGGACGAGGGCGCGCCCTGCGAGTGCCGCTCCGTCGCCGTCGTCGTGATGCTCAGGTCCAGCAGCTTCTTCTCCTGGTCCGTAAAGCTCACGCTCCCCTGCAACAGAAAGCGACGCTGGATCAGCCGCGTGGCAAGAAAGCGGACACCGCAGTCCAGATCGGGGATGGGGTTATGGAAAGATGATGGGCCCCGAAAGGGGCCTTGCCCTCTTTAAAACCACTTGGTTTGCATCCTCAAGAGGGAAACGAGACAAGCAGTCCTCCACATTATTTCCAGCCCGTCCCCCATCTCTGGTCAGCGGCCTGCGGCGTATAACATAAATGGGAGACGAGACGGACGTTGCCTGGGCCCTGGGCCCTGGGTCGGGCCGCTCTGCGCGTCCTCTAAAGGTCAGACTTGATCCAGCCTCAAAGCCCGTGCAGTTTCGCGCGGACACACAGAGGTCAGAATGACGTGCCTCACGTCTGTTTCGAGGTTGGGCCGACAGACTCACAGTGTCTCGCAACGCTCAGCCCACGATGCGCCCGTCCAACACAAGGGCGCTTGTAACAAATGAAAGGGGGGCTAGCGCGCCCGTCCCCATCAAAGCGCGCAGCCCGATCAGCGCGCTCTGACAATCTGGTGCTTAAAAGATTATACTGCGCTCGACTTACACCCCAGTCACGTCCAAACGAGTCACTTATATTCCGTGGACGTAATGAAAAGTAATGGAGGGTAAAACGTCGAGATTTATTGATGGTTCCTATCAACCGCTGTCGAAAGAAAACGATGGCTCGGGGCTGGCGAGAGTAGCCGTATCATCTTTAGAAAAAGGAATGCGTCGGACAACCTACATGACTGTCAAGCCCGTGCTCAGGGACAGTGTCGTGGTCGATCTCCTCTTGTACCTCTTGTAATGAGGGAAGCAGGGTTGAGGGCATGACAGAAAAGGAACACCTCCCTCGAATCTCGCGTGAACATGAAGGGATTGTTCTATCTTCGAGTGATCACATCTGTTGGTCACGAAAGCAGCGGATCAGAAAATTTATAGCAAGGGGGGAAAGCTTCAGCGGTAACGACCATTTTTCTTCTCTATGTGAAGGTTTTTTTTTCTGTCCTGACCCCCTCTTCCCCCCCTCCCCATTTTTTTTCGAACGCCATAGGAAACCATCATTCCCTGGGTAGGAGGGTCGTCTGGCGCTCATTGGGATTCAGAGCGCGTTGTCCAGCCACGCAGGTCGGCCCCGCCCCAGCCAGGCTTGCTACGGCCACACACTAGCCGGCCGGCGAACAGACGGACGGACAGGAGTGCCTTCGGCGGACAGGCAGACAACCACGTAGGGGTACGGAGAAAACCCTGGCCGATTGCCTGCTGGCTGTCTGGCCACCTGTCTAGGCTTTGGCTGCGCGCTCCACTCCAACCCCACGCGGCCCTCTCAAATCGAATAGCGGAACCTCGTTTGGTTGAAGCTGCCCGGCCATTCAAGGCAGCATCGAAATGGAACAGGGGAAATCATCAGGGCCGAGTTCATTACAGCGCACAATGGCGCCAGGTCTTTGCGAAGAAACCAGACGAGTCGAAAAGATTTAGAGCGGAGCAGAACAGAGCCGAGGCCGGCGCGCGCGACGGCCCGGTGACGCCCGGCAACTTGGCAGCGTAAGGGGAGTCGGAGTGGGGGAAAGGGGGGGGGGGCGAAAATCCTCTCCGGTCCGGAAGGGAAGGAAGAGAGAAACTAAGGATAAGTCTAACACAAATACTCCGCCTTTGGTAGGAAGACACGCGAAAGGAAAGGATTCCCAGAGTCCAAAGCCTAAAGGGGAAGAAAAAAGAGCCAGGGTGGGAGGGGCGCGGCGGCTTATGCGCTCCTTGTTCAGCGCAGCGGTAGTGCCATTTTACTTTGCGTATGACTTGGTGACACAGCTAATTATTTGGTTATACAGACAACAGTCGACGTAAAATTCATCAGCTCTCTTTTTGTGTGCTCAAGTCTTTTCACACTAAGCCCTTATTCATTTTATTGTGCATAAAAAAGCAGAATTTTATATGGCCATACATATGCACACAAAGATTTTGCACAATTATGTACAAGTTGTGCATAATTATGTCCAAAACTGTACATTGTTGCATAAAATTGTGCATAACATTATAGCTCGATAAAATTCTGCGTGTTTAAGCAATTGCACAACAGAATGCATCAGGATTTATTGTGTCCACGGTCTTTAAATCTCTGTGAAGTTTCGAATAAGAATTTTAAATTTGTAAAAAGATAATTCCATCTCTCTAATCAAAGACCACTTGCCGACACCTGTCCCTGTTTGGCCAAGGCAGCTCTGCCGATAATCGGCACCAGGGAGCTAAACTGCGCCACAACAAAGCAAGCCCTGGGCTATATTGCCCTCAGTGTTTTTTTATCGTGTCATAAATTTATTGGCTGGACATTGGGGGCGCGGTAGCTGCCCGGGGCAGACCTGCGCGGGACAGAACATGAACACCAGTCGGTCGACTTAGAGGGAGGACCACAATCATTGTTCTCTTGAAATATTTGCTTAAATGCGGCTTTCAGCGACTTACTGTACTCACTTTTTTCACTTTTTGGGTGCTTCGAGGGCACCTATTGCGCCAAATTTCGCCCCAATGAGGCATCTAAGTGAAAGCACATTTGGGCACCCTAACGGGTATTTTGATGCCACAATGGTTCAGAAGATTTTGAGTTACTTCGCTCGCAAAATTTCAGCGCAAAAACATTAACTCATTTTTCCGCGCTTGCTTCGCTTGCGATTATTTTTTGGTACGGCAACGGTCATTTGTGTTATTTACTTCAAATAAATTTGGATAATAAATGGTGTCTGATGTCTTCTGATGCTTGCTCTAAATGAGCCGTGAGCGAGTCCGTAACTAAATTGACGTGAATACTTCGTGAACGCAACGCTGATTACGGTAAGACCAATGTCTGATTTTTCCAGGAAGGGGGAAATGTTTGAGTGGTTTGAGAAACAACCTCCTTAAATCTGAAGGTAGTCTCAAACTAGCTCAAACCACATATTTTGAGATTTCCTTAAGATCTAAGGAGTTCCTCAAATTTTGAGAGTTTCTTAAAGTTTTCCCTTTTTTTCCTCGAATTATCAAACATTGTTTTTACCGTCATGCGAGGTGGACAAAATATATTTTTTTTTACGGATACCCAGAAAAATGATTTCTTGTTTCAAGTACATTTGTACTAGAAGTGACCCAAGATTATTTTTTTTTCTTGTTACCAAGACGATTTTTTCTTTCAAGTAAGAAAAATTTTCTTAAACGAAAGATAATATCATCTTGTGTCAAGAGTAAAATTGATCTTAGGTCAAAATGTTCTTGAAATAAGAAAACATTTTTCTAGGTGACAGACGAGGGTGTAATCCCTACGTAATGCTTATCTATTCCGTGTAATCCTTGACCAAATTTTAAAACATTATCAGTAATTTTACCTTTTTGTCCAAACTTGATGGTTTTACAGCCTGAAATTCAACCAAATTCACGTGTAATCCCTGTAATCACGTAATCCTGTGTACATCCTCAATCGATGTGGTGGCCCCCTCGGCTGGAAGCCCTGAAGATAAAGGCGGACAGGAACACGTTCGTTGTTCAGTTATTTGCTCAGAATTTAGAATCCTTCGTAGTTTTTGAGAGCAACGCAACCTGGCCACAGGAAGCTTCTGGTCACACGCAAATTCTTGCTTGCTGGGCACGCGCGAGGCAGGCCAACTTGGCCGAGGAAATGAAGCCGTTGCAGGCAGGGGAGCACCTGCTGCAGCAGTCCGCCACGACGGGCCGCCAAGCTCAGCCCAGCCACCCGGCGGAAAGTTTGGTCGTTGCGAGGGCCTTACAGCAGAGGTCGGCTTGGGTCGGCCCGCCCCGGCGCCGCGCGCCGTCCAACGGCCTTCGCCCTGCCATACGCGGGGAGAGGCTCGCCACAGCGCTAGGTACGACACCTTGGCCCGATTCTTTTGTATTATTTTGGAGAACGTTCTCATAATCTCTGCCCAGAGTGACAATATGGAGACAATCACTCGCCCGCGGCGGCTGCGCGAGGCCAAACAAAAGGTGGTAAAAACCTGGCGACCCACCTCGTCGCCGCGGGGAAGCTCATCCGGCTGGCGTATGCGGCGCGGAAGAAAAGGCGTCACGGTCAACGAAAGTTTCGTTCGGTACGCGAAAACGTCACTAGGAAGAACAGGGCTGACCGGAGTCGCAGGAGAGACAAGACCTCGTGCTGTTGATTTCGTACGAATCGCACGCATAGTTTGTACCGTTTGTTTACACTACCAGGCCTCGCGCGTGGTCATTTCGATGCGCCCTAACGAAAGAGTCCGATCTGCTTTGCTGCTGAACCAAAAGAGTTCGCTCTGCTTGGCTGCCAAACCAAAAGAGTCCGATGCTTTGGAAAGTCGGGCATCTTTGGAGGGCTATAACTCCTCGTATATTTTGAATATACACTGGTAAAACAAGTGTGCAATATTTGCACACCAACGTGTGCAAGTTGTGATTTTGCACATTACATGATGTTTAACTCAAGTTGCACCAGTTGCACACTTGCGTGGAGTGCAAATTTTAGACGTTTTGTAAACGTTTAAATTCTGCACACTTGGGCGCACACAGTTGTATGCTGTCAATAGGGAACCATACGGTGTACAGCTAGGAAGTGTCGAAATTTTAAACACCAATTGACGTATAACAAAGTTAGACACCACAAAGTGTCGAGAAAATGCACACTTGAACTTAAATGTCAATTGACGTGCAAAATTAAACACTTGTTTTACCAGTGTACGCAACATAAAAAGACTAGCCTGTTACCCTGTCCTTTAGGAATGTGTATAACCTAAAACATATACTCTTTCGCACACAAGCTTCGAGATATCATAGAGTTTATGCGGAGCGGTCGACGAGCGCCGAAAGCAGATCGGACTCTTTTGGTTTGGCAGCGGAGCAGATCGGACTCTTTTGGTTTGGCAGCGAAGCAGATCGGACTCTTTTGGTTCAGCAGCAAAGCAGATCGGACTCTTTCGTTAGGGCGCATCGATTTGCGCAGGGTGGTTAAGTGGAGTGTTGTCTTAACATTAACACGTTCCTTGCACCTCTTTGCACCTTGCACCTCTTTTAAGGAGATTTGAAGAGATTGGAAGCAATTCGAGTAGATTCGAGGATTAAAGGCACAGAGGAACAGAGGCTCAACCTACAG
>NW_026267229.1:21222-25283 GCF_000697945.3 Frankliniella occidentalis
AGAGCGGTTGCATAAGCCCCCTTTAATGCTTTTTTAAAAGCAAAAGGGCGGGCTAAAAACATCTAGGAGGGAGCCGGCGAGGGGTCGATGGCCACCTTCAACGCGGCGCGGTGGGCAAAAGACGCTGTTCGAAACCCCATCGGGGGCCCCCACCGGCCCAGCCCAGCACGCCCCGCCAGCCGAGACCCTGGGGGGCCGTAGCGAATCTCGCCACCGTTAATTGAGACCCGTTTTATAGCCCTTCTCTCTCCTGGCAGCGCGGCGAGCCGGCGGCCGTTAGCGTTCCGTAACACGCACATAACAGCGCTACCTGTTCCGCTACGCATTGAGCAGGCCGAAAACTTTCATTCGAGCGAGAGGGGAAGAAAAGGAGGAAAGCAAGAGAGCGCGGGTCGAGTCTGGAAGTGTGGGTGAGAGAGAAACAACACCCTGCCAGCGCCCCGACCTCTAGCGCGAGGCCAACGTCCAGCCTGTTGAGAAATCCAGGCCGCCGCACTAAGTAACGTTGCGGAGGGCTTGCCAAAGTGGCGTGGCGTAGCACATCACTGACTGGACGGCAGCATGGCTAGGAATAGCCATCCGATATGTGGTCCGCAGCACAGTCTCACCACCCCCACTCTCTGCTGCGGGTCCCTCTCCGCGCTAGTCACACACACCAACACACACCAAAACAAACACACAAACGAAGACGAGTGACCTTGCCACCACAAATCCAGCAGCGCGAGCGAGGAGGGGCCGCGGCACCGGAAGTTAACCGACTGTTTGCGCGCGCTCACACAGACACACACACACGCACTATCAGTTGCCTTGGCACAGAGCTGTCGATGTTTCGGGACCAACCCAGCCTCGGGGCTACGGGCCGCCTGCCCCCGCTCCTTCCAAGGCGTTACAGCCCATCGGAAAGCCCCTCCCAATCCAAATCTGTGTGCTCCGTTGTCAGAAGGGGCTCAGCGTGGGGTCGCTCAATTTTCCGCCAGCCCCCTAGCAGCGGCACCCCCTGCCCCGCCTCCCCCTCACAGCTGTTGAGTTGTCTCACCGTCTCAGCCACCCCACTGCTGCTGCTTTCTGTCAATCGCGCGCAAATAAAATATGAGGAAGGAGGTACAAAAGAAAACGCTTGAAATATTTCGGTCGTGAAGTAAGAGAAATCACACAAATTCTTTTCGTCAATATTTCAGTCCCAGCACAATACTGAGAAAAGGAAGTAATAGAAATGCAGGGAAATAGTGTGTCAAGAAAGAACAAAGAAACGACACATCCAGAGTCCCCCTTCTCTCACTTTGCACGCTTGAAAAGGGCGGAGTGAGGGGAGCAGATGAGGAAAAAACTTCAGCAGATCCTCTTTGTCGTCGGTAAAATTTAACAGTGCACACAAAGTCCTTTGCCGTCACCACAAAAGCTCTCTGGGAACACAATCCCTCCACTGCGCGTCGCCCAGCCGTACGCTGCCGCAGCCAGGCAGGCAAGCTCTAAGTCCGGCCTGCCATAGTGCGGCCAGAAACTATTCTCATTTTGAGTGAGGCGCCTAGGAATACGAATTCATGAGGAACAGAGTAGAGCAGGATCGAGCTCGTTACCTCGTGTGCCAACTGGGGTGGCGGGTGGCCTGGCCTGCCCCCTCCCCTCTCTCCCCCCCCCCTCTCTCTCTCTCTCCCCCTCTTCCTCACTCTCTCTCCTTCTCTCTCTTTGGCGTGACGTATGAGAGAAGTTCGAGGGTGCGAGGAGCCTCTTGTCCGCGCAGCGGACTCGTCCTCCTTGGCGTTTCATCGCTCGCCTGCTTGATTCCTGGAATTCCAGGATGACGTCGGCGAAGCGCGAAGCGACGCTAACCCTCCTCCTACTACTACAACGCGGTAAAAAAGAATTAGTCCTCAGATCTATCAAATTAGAAACATAGATAATTTCAAATTCGCTGATTGGGTGTTTCGCTGTCAGAACAAACCACTTTGTTCCTGCAGCGACAGGTTCGCTGTGGTAACTAACTTTGACTGTGGCAGCCAATTATTAGCTGCCAGAGTGGATTTCTTGTTTATCTCAAAATTACCTAAATATTACTCGGGACAACTAATTCTTTTTTTTTTTTTCGTGCAACCTCTCTCGTTTCTGCGTACTCCAATTACGCTTCGAGAGACTGTGTCTTGCAGACTAGATGACCATCACACTAGGTGAGGGTATACGTCCGAGCTCAGGTGAGGGGGAGGCACTGTTAAAATCTTACGAAGCAAAATGCCAAATCCTTCGTAGGTACGAACGAAGCATTTGCTTCGTACCTACAAACGAAGGATTTGGCATTTTGCCTCGTAAGGTTTTAACTGGGGGGAAGGAGGGTCAACGATACCCGTTGCTGCAGGTCTGAATATCAGCCAAGAATGTACTGCAGTCCATCTCGAGAGATACAAATGGATTGATGGCTGGATGGCTGGTCCTTCCTAAAGGGCCGTCTGCAATGAGGGTGGAGTAGGGTTTACTAGTAGAGTAAGGGAACTGAGGTTAGGATGCTGCCCCTCGCGAATGCCCCGCGAAGTGATATGTCCCGGTTTGTCACACCACATCGCGGGGGTACTTCGCAGATGTCCTCGCGAGTCACCCCCATCGCGAGGGCGTTCGAGTTGTCGCAAATCGTGACACATCACTTCGCGGGGCGCTCAGGAGTATGGCTACTCCGCCACTCCCCACGCCAACTCTGCTGAATTGTAGACGGCCCTTTTCTCGACTTCATCTACGACTTTTCTGTGAGAGAGTAGAAAAGGTAGGGAGCAGAGAACGGAATCACCACCGGCCACCGTAGAAAGTCGAACTCGAACATATGCTGCACTCGCTGTGGAATTTCCCGAGAGCGATAAGAGCAACTTCGCAGCGGCCAGCATTGGAGGAGAGCAGAGCAAACTTGTATCAGCAGACACGCGCACTCGACGACTGCGATGTTGTTTTTTTTCGTTTTACTCGTTCCTCTCTTTTTCATCGCCACATCTACTTCGTGTTTGTGAAGATCGAGTTGGTTCCATGTAATTTAGCGGTACACGGTGAAAACAGTTTCTTGTATTTCAGGACCCGGTCTTGGTATGGAGAACGACAATGGCATTCAAGGGCAGGTCTTGAAATACAAGGAACTGTTTTTACAGTGTACCTAGAAATTCACAACAATTAAAGAGGTGGCAATAATTAGCTTGAACGCTAGTATGAGGTGAATATCAACGTAAGTTGCGGTCATACACTGTAAACATTTCTTGTCACGATAACGACATTACAATTGCTAATTTTTAGTACATGGATGTCGTCAAGAGTTTGCATGCTATCATTAAAGGAGATGTCACAAGCCTAAGACGACATCCCTGTCCTAAAATTGTGGTAAATTTATGGTTTTTTTTACAGTGGAGCATGGTAGAAGCCAACTATTTTGGTTCTACAGTTAAAATTACTTTTCCATTTGTGACCAAAGTTTTGAGAATGCAAGAAAATTAAAAATAAATAATAAATCAGTTTATTTAAATTTGTAGTTTATCAGGCTAGCAAATTTGCGCATGGCTAGGATCGTAGAACTGTGAAATGGCAGAGGCGGGCAAATAAAAACTACAACAATTACGATTACGATAATATGCACAGCCAGCGGGAATATGAATTTTTGTTTAAAGGTCGCTTTTGCTGAGTCAGACAGACCAAATTCTCACACTCTTGGGACACGGAGAAGCACACTGTACCACGCGGGAGGAGACGTGGAGACATTCGTTCGCAATAACGCTGTACTTTAAGAGTCTTATTTCGCCCCAGAAGTGCAACGGCACCAACAAAGGAGGCCACTGTGGCGCATTGCTATTGCTGAACATCCTGCAGCAGTCCAGTGTGCCGGTGCATTGTCGAGGGGGGGTGCGGGTGGGAGGGAGAGAGAATGATGATACGCTTCACGTGTGTGAGTGCGTGTGCGAGAGGGAGAGACGCGGGTAGCCTGCCTGGAGGTTGGCCAAGGGCTGCTAGGACATGACCTGAAAACACAAACGCTCCTGCTCGCTACTCACCCCCCGCCCCCCCCCACTGCGCGTCGCCCAGCCGTACGCTGCCGCAGC
>NW_026267229.1:25333-26709 GCF_000697945.3 Frankliniella occidentalis
GGGGAGAGATGGGTTAAGGGGAGGAGACAAGCAGCAGTGCCCGAATACGAGTTCTGCCGTAATGGGACGGGGTTCGGTGTCCGAGACGGCCGGTAGACAAATGAGAGGCCGTCCGTCCGCCGCCCCCGTACCTGTTGGAGCACGGCCCGCCCTAGCTCGGCGCAGCCCAACTTTGACCCCGTGTTCCGCTCCAGGGAGTGACAGCGCGCGGCCGACGGGGTCCACTCCCAGACCCACCCAGTTATAGTTATGGGCGCGACACGTCTCGGGGCGGGGAGTGGGAGTGCAGGCAGCGCGCTGCTGGCCGGCCAGACCGACGCCTGCGACAGTAACGGCCTTCAGAGTGAGTGTGGGCAACGCATTAAGGGGTGTGCCAAATTGCAAGGCCTGCGCAGCCCGTATTATCAACCTTGCCAAAGCATTCGCCGCCCGCGCGCCGGCCCTGGCCTCTTCACAAAGAGGAAGAAGTTTTTAACAAGCGGGAGCCGGACCCGGACCCGTTTTCCTTCGGCGGCGGCTCCCGCTGCTGCGACGCACGCCGGGAAACAGAGAGGGTTAGAGACGAGACCGACAGGGGGTAGTGTTCCCCATCATTCGAGGGTTGTCATGGCAACAAAGTCATGCAGGTTCATCAGGGCCATCATCTGACCATCGCATCGCAAGGCCAACCCGCTTTGCAGCGTGATTTCCTGGTTGGACAGACGGACGTCAATTTATCGTTCACATGGCCTCCATCGATCGTGCGAGTGCTCTCTTCCGGACGAGTGTGGGGAAAACAAAAGAAAGGGTAACCGAAGCGGCGAACAATTCCTGTGGCTCTTCTTTGACCCCCTTGCGATAGCAAATTCACTGGAAAATCAAAGGAGGAGCTGCAGCTATCACTCACCTGCATATCCGGGTTGAGCGCGGCGGGCACGGAGGTGAGGTCCGCGTTGGGGCACAGTGCTGTCTTCTTGCCGTTCGTCCACTTGCAGCGGCAGGCCTTGGGGCAGTCGGTCCAGTCAGGGGCCGCCAGCCCGGCGAGCAGCAGCAGCAGCAGAAGCAGCGGCAGCAGCGCCCCGCCCGCCACCACCCGCGACCCCCCCGCCCCCATCGCGCCTCATCCTGCCGGCAGGCGCATGGGGAGCGGCCTGCAACACGCAAAAACACAAAATATCGTCAGAAAAATTCCCTTTCTTCCTTCACCGGTAAGAACGCTTGACAAGTAATGCATCCCGCCGTTCAGGCTGAGCGGTGCATAATTGACACAAACGTCGAAACCTTTTTCGTGAAAATCAAATGGAAAGACACACACTGAGAATATTTTTTATCCTTTTTGTTAGACATCTGAAGCAACTTTCAGCTCTCATACGTGAAGCATCACTTTTTCACACACA
>NW_026267229.1:26759-34949 GCF_000697945.3 Frankliniella occidentalis
ATTTCATTTGTCATTTTACGGAAAACAGCGACTCCCCCACGTTCCAAACAAACTCAAAATGATTGCTTATGATAATTAAAAGTGTTGACGTCGTACAAACACACTGAATAAATCCAATTTCTTGTATTTATGTGCATTACAAGTTCGCGCATGCGCACAACGCCCTCACCAGCGCCAAAACTAATTTAAGTCCAAAGTGAACCGAATCAGAAACAATATAAAGAGAATGAATTTCGAGTGGTAATTACTTTGGAAGGCACGGCGGACATGGCACATTTATGGTGGTCATCAGTTTTCGTTGAATTAAACCCGGAGAAATGATTTATTGACATTTCAAAATCCCCCATTTGCCACCACAGTTTTGAACTTTTCGCGACGCCGACAGAAATTATAAATCGAGTTTTCTCTAAAATTTGCTATCAAAGTTGAAAAAAACCTCTATTACGGCGTCATTACTGGGTAAAACCCTATCGTTTGGTATACTGCACTTGTCTGTATGTATTCCAGTTTCCTCCAGCGAAATGGCTTCTAACTTACACAGCACCGAGCACAATACTCGTTCTTCCACCTCCACGTAGTGATGTTTGGAGGGAGGGAGGGAGGTAAAGAACGAGTAAAAAGTCAGCAAAAACAAAATGGTGCTCAATAGTCCAATATTAACAATGCATTGACAACAAACGAAGTTGTAATTCAACAACTTTTGTTGTTCTCGAAAAACTGAGCTGTTGGTCAACAACTGAGCTGTTTTTTAACAACTAATTTTTACAGTGTTCGCTTGATGAGAGGGCGTGTCTACCTCCTGTTAGATTTCTTTCCAGTGGGAATATACTACTGCTAGGAACGAGTAAGCAGCCATCTCGCTGACAACCTTCTGCGACCATCTGCACCGCACGACACGTGTCAACCGCAGCAGACAAGGTTAGCCCGGGGGGATGGAGATGGAGAGGAATGGAGAGAGAGGAGGGCGAAGAGAGACGAACACAACACGCTGCTGGGTGCTAGCAGCAAACGGAATTACAGACCGCGAACACAACACCCAGAGTAGCAAACGGAATCACAGACCGCTACCAGCGTGGCCGTCGTTCGCGCAACACGGCCTGGCGGGGTAGCCTTGGCGTAACTCGCACGTATAGGAGGAGAGCCCTTTGACAGGGCACCGAGGCGTGCAAAAGGGGATGGGGGGGGGGTTCTTCAAGGACAAATTCGGACACTCACAGGCTTCCTCTTCGAACCAAAACTTTTGTCAGATGCAGATTTAAAAAGACGAATCCCAGACTACAAATGTTTAAATCAAGCTATCTACTTAGATGTCATCCCCATCCAGGATCGTGGATCGTGTAAAATACATTGGGTCTATGAATATTTCTCATATAAATTTTGAACGATATATCAGGAACATATTGCTGTGTTAGTGTACAAACTAATTAGCAATAAGCCCTAAAGACGTTTCCAAACACGTTTCAACCTCGCAAATACCAACATTCCTCTTTTAAATGTTTATCCCCCGCCCCCCTTTTCCATATTCCTTCACAATCCTCTCCGTGCAGACGACTTGTGTTACGCACTTTTGGTTCGCAGACCATCGCCGTGTCAGTCGGCTGGCGAGGGGCCGATCAAGGCCGTCCCGAGGTCAAACTTGGAGCCGGACAGGGAAGAAGAGGGGCAGGGGGCGGGCCGGCGCGGGTTTCGGCCAAGTTCGCCTCACTATTACCACACTGGCATACTTTCCAGAACTTGGAGAAGCGCCGTGCGTCTGGATTATCGTTCGAGCCGCCGCCTCTGATATACACTATACCACGCCCCGCCCGCCCGCCGCACACTTGTTGGACCGTTATCAGTCAAACTGCAAGTTGGCTGATACGATCAGTGGCGTGACAACTTGAGTCGCGCCAACTCGGAGTTATATGGGCCGGGAGGGCGCAACGGGGCGTCTCAGTTGGACTTCTGGCGGGCATCAAGTGGCTCACGCAATTGATGCGGCTCAATGACGATATGCTCTGAAGCTAAGCCCGGCGAGGTGGGGCGGGCTAGGTGAGGCGTGGAAGATGCGACGAGTGGGGCACTGAGGACAAACAACGTGACAGCAGTCCGAGCAATGCATGCCCAGGGAAAGGGAGGCGGGGGAAAGCAGCAGTGCCTGTGGTTCCCCCGACAAAGGGTGCGGAAACGCAGGCCAATATAACTCTCAGCGCAAAAGACGAGAACAAAAGAGCGAGATGCGTAGCTATGGTGCGTGGGCGGGGCGCTCGAGCCCAGCCCCAGCCGAGCCAGGCTGCCTGAGCTCCCTGCCGTGGGCCGCTGGCGCATGGCACCGCATGGCAGCGCCCCCAGGTGGCGTTACGGGTAGGGGGCCGGCCGGGCCGGGCCGAGCCCAACTCGCTCAAACTATTTAAGCTGCTCCCATTTCAACGAGGTCCTTCCGCAAAGTCAGCCGTCAGCGGGCTAATAGTTGACTTGATGGCGCCATGAATTCCTAACCTTGGCTTTAATCAACGGTCTCCCCGGGCTCTCCGCCGCAGAGACACGCTCACCTTGGAGCCTGCGGACCGGAACCATAAATTAATCCTCACCCGTTTCCAGGCTGTCGTCGCCCGAGAGTCGCTAGGGCCTTATATACAGTCGGCCAAGGGTATGGCTGCTCGTCTCGCCGCAACCATGCCGCCCTTTTGCCGCCGGTAGCGTGGGCGGGCTGACCAGCTTCGCTATAAATATCCTACCCGTGTATGAGTACCCGCGCCATCATTTTAAATATAGAAACTCTTTCTTTCTACTTTCAATGTATTAATGTGTATAGAGACATATAATATAGGGTGGTCCACAGACCCCTTCCTTTATTTTGCGTATACTGTACCGGATGCAGACGTGCTGGCTGGTTGCATACTCGCACGGGGCCATAAGGTGAGCGACGGTAGGCAAGCCCGCCTGCACGCCTGCATTCGGTACAGTATAAGCAAAATAAAGGAAGGGGTCTATGGATCACCTTGTATTATTAGAAACAGTACCGTTGGGGGTGGAAGCACAGGAAACATTTTTCCGCGAGTTTCCCGGTTATTTCCGTAAAAAATTCCTGGTTTTCTCTGGCGCATGCGCAGAGCACGGGTTGGTGAAATTTCGAATTTTAATAATGTCGTAATTTTGATGGTTTGTGAGCCTAGCAGGTAAAAATGAAGTTGGGCCGTCCTCAGATTTGTTTTATACCTAGTTTGCCGTCATAATTCCCTCAAATACGCGTTTTTTTCACCAAAAGTTCCTACATACCCTAAAAATTTGAGGCAGGAAAAGTGCACTGGGAAGTGCTTTCCCGAATTAACCGGGGACTTCACAGAAAAATGTTTGCTGTGAGTGCTCATTGAACTGTCTACAGTCTGTAGGACAAACGTGGAAAACGTCATGCACGTGCTATCCTAGAAGGCTTGTTTATAGTACAGAACAGAAGGTCGCTCGCTTTTCCTCGTTCCCGATTGAGCCTAAATAAATCAAGCTACGTTCTTGGAACACATCTCTCTGTGACTGAACTCTAGGTTAGGCGCACTTGGGAATCATCTTAAGTACGTATTCAGACATACTTTTTGAGTATCAAACCTTTTTAAAATATTGTTTTTTACAAATGAACGCTGCATTTATTTTCCAGCAAGCCTCTCTTGGCCCGTCCCGGGGTTGGCTTGGACAGATGGCAAGGACCTGAGAGCGGGCTGTCGTGCAGGACACAGGCCCGCGATACATGAGAGAAACAGACCCAACAATGGGGCATTAATCTCCTGACAGAGACTGATTCGGGAGAAGACAGTCGGCGGCTTTACAGGGCTGCGGCTGAGCTGGGCGGGCTTATGGCTGGAGCCGTGCCGGGGGTCGCGAGGACGGCCTCAATTAAAACGTCAGGACGGACACGATAAATCCAAGCCACTTGGACCGCCGTAAAAGTCAATCAACAATCAGATAAGACATAAAAGGGATCGGCCTTGGAAAGCCTCTCCGTCCACCCGACGACTTTGCTCTTTCAGAGCGCGCGGAGAGCGCAGCTTAGGGATGGCCCCTATCTGCACCCGAGCTCGAGTCGATTTGCATTCAGAGACAGATTGCGCTGCGGATATTTTCCGTGATATGGCTACCCAATTGTGTTATGTTAAACACTAAAACGACAACTGACAACGTCTGGAGAGCGCAGTGGATACGCCTCTACCGACCTGTTGCTCAGTCCATCAGAGGACCGTCCGGTCGTTTTTGCTCAAAATGAGTCCTACCTTCCCGAGAGATGGATATGGATAACTCCTGAATTGAGTTTACACATTTCAAAAATTGAATTTGAATTAGCTTGAATTGAATATAAATTGGACTGAATTGGTTGAATTGTTTTATTGCGAGTTTATTTTACTAAATTAGCGTGAATTGACTTGAATTGGCTTGAATTGACTGGAATTGAATGTAAATTGTCTTGAATTGGACTGAATTAGTTCAATTATTTTTGAATTCCTTTGAATTAAACTGAATTGGTCTGAATTAGTTTGAATTGGGCAGAATTGAGGTGCATTTGCGTGTTACATAACACGTGTTATCTATCTACCCCTCGCACATTCCCTTTGTCCGGTCGTATCCGGTTATTTGCTGTATACACCATAATGTATACACTATTTTCTGCATACATGATCATGTGTGCAGTATTCCGCGGTAATGCTGTCGCGGTTGTCACGATGGACCTGGTAGGCAACCAATTTGATTTCACACTGTGAAAAATTTGAGTCTAATACGGAACTATCTACGGCATTAGGGGTCGTCCACATATTACGCCACGCGTTTGAGGGGCAGGGGGGGTCTACGCTAGCGTGACGGTCCTATACCAAAAGCATTGGTAAGTTAGGTTAGGCGCGTGACGTGGGGGGAGGGGAGGGGGGTCAAAAACTGCCAAAAATAGCGTGACGTAATATGTGGACGACCCCTTAGTGTAGATGTCGCTCTCAGTCACTACAGAGCACGGAGTCTAGACGGCAAAAACGGCTGCTTGGTTTTTAAGCAGGTCCCGTGTTGAGCTCCCATGAGAGTGCTTGAAAATCAAGGAGCCTTTTTTTGCCGTAGTCGCTGTAGCACCGGAAAGCCAAGGTTTTACACGGTACAGTGTACAAATACGGCTTCATTGTAGACAGTTTTGCACGGTTTTGTCTGTATGCCGGTGGTCCTGTACATTGCTCTCCATATCAAATTTTAACCATTGAAACTACAGCAATACTGTTATTTGAATAACATACGTTGCTGGAAAATAATTGGCAGTCGATGCTGTCATTTTTCCTGTCATAATTTTTTTTTGCAGTACACTGCTAAACCTTTATTCTCTGTAACCCAACTTAGATAAGTAGGCCACACCACAGAGTGTGCCCGCGCTGGCCCACTCGTCCATGCGTTCCAATGATCGGTGGCCGACATCAACGTCACAGGCGTGACTCGTTTTCTTGCCACGCTCAGCAGTACAAAAACGTTTGCAGTGCCTTTGCGCCCCCGTCACCGTCCGCGTGCAACACTGTCGCAAAAGCGAGGTGCGGGAGGCAAAAGCGCAGCGGCGGCGAGCGCTGGTATGTACCGGAAAACTTTCGGCGGTGAGGAGGCCATTTAGAGCCCCGACAATGAAGGAAGGAGGCTGCATCCTCGCTGTAACTGGATCGTAATGCCGCAGCGCGCCAAGCAGCAGGAAAAACAGACAATAACAACTGCAACAAGAAGGAGGGAAAGGAGGGGGGCGGCCAGTGCGCAGTCGCACCGACACGGCCCCGGCCGAGGCCTTGCGATTGCACCCAGCTTGTACCGCTGAATGTTTAATGGTCTGTCTTGTTTCGCATTATTATCTGGGGTGGCTCCGCTCCGCCCGGCTCGGCTCCGTCAGGAGGGCCGTGGAGCTGCACGCCACCTCAGACTCACAACTCTGATATCTCCCTTTTCCTTCATTACTTCCTGCCTCGCGGATTTAATGAGACTTCGGGCGGGCGCGAGACCACGGGCCTGGCGGGCCGGGCGGCCGGAGGGAAGGCAACTTCAATGAATAAATGCATCGCCCGTTATGTCGCACCGCCCGTCCGCCTCTCAGCGACAATGTAGCAAGGCCCCACCCGCCCCGCGGGCCCTCCAGCCATCAAGGGCACGGCGACGTCAGAGAGAAAGTTGCCTTTCATCCGGGCAGCCTAATTTACCGGAATAATGAATGCCGAACAGCTTTGAGGAGCTACACGCATCGCTGGGAAATAAAAGCGAAAGTACCGCGGGACGCGCGCTAAAGGTGAGACAGAGTCTCGGAGCAGCACTCACCTTGAGGTTGCATTTCCGACGATGGCGCTTGCGGCCCCGGCGCGCGCCGCAAAAGCAGCACGAACATACGATGGTGACGAGGAGCGCCACCACGGCGGAGACGCCGCCCGTGGCGAGGCCAGCCCAAAGAAGCCACGACTCAGCCTTGGAAAGCGTGGTGGCCGTGACCACGACGGGCAGGGTGAGGGTGGCGCGCGCGAGCGCCTTGCCACGCAGGTTGCGCGCCTGGCAGCCATACTCGCCCGCTTCCGAGTCGGACACATTGTACACCGAGATGTTGCTCCACTTCTCGAGGAGCCCCTGTCCGTCTTCCTGGTCGATGGCGTACACAGTCTCGGTGCCGAAGGCCTGCGTGCCGTTGGCGCCCACCGGCCTCCCGTTGAAGTACCACGTGACCTCGGGCTCCGGGTCACCCGAGGCGCGGCAGTGGAACGTCACATTGCCGCCGGCCTCCTGCTGGATGGTGCGGTCGTGCAGCTCCACTGTGGCGGCGCACGCGAAGTCGGCCGGCGCCACGTCCTCCCACGGCCGGCCCGCGAGCGAGGACGGCTCCTCGCAGGCCAGCGCCATCGAGTACAGCTTGCTGGCGAGCAGCCACTGGCGGAACGAGCGCAGGCGGCAGTCGCAGCTCCAGGGGTTGCCGTCCAGCGCCAGCGTCTTCATCTTGGTCAGCGGCGCGAACACGCGCTCCGACAAATGGCTCAGCCGGTTGCCTTTGAGGTTGACCGACTCGAGGGCGGCGAGGTGCGTGAGCGCCTCCTCGTCGATGTGCTCGAGGTGGCAGTGGCTAAAGTCGAGCGTGCGCAGGTGCAGCAGCGGCGGGAACTGGTAGCTGCGCAGCTCGCTCAGCGGGTTGTTGCTCAGGCAGACGACGCGCAGCCGCTCGGTGCCCGCGAAGGTGTCTTGGTGCAGGACCGTGATGTCGTTGTCCGAGAGGTCCACCTCGATGAGGATTCGGAGGTCGCGGAATGCGTCGCGGTGCACCTCGCGCAGGCCGGCGCCCTTGAGGAAGATGCGCTGCAGGTTGAGCAGGCCCACCGAAGAGAAGGCGGCGGGGGGCAGGTTGGGGATCTTGTTGCCCGTCAGATCCAGCACCTGCGACACACAACACGAGTCCTTAGAGGGCGCAGTAGCAGTGCAGCAGGCCACCCGCTCGGAGATTATTCTCCGGCCCGTAATAATCCCCTCGCCGTTTCGCGATCATTTGCTCCCCATGGCCGGAGGACAGAAGCACAATTTAAACACCCGGCCGGGCGCGGGTTGGCAAAAAAGCGGTGCGCCCGTGACCCAATAGCCATTATTACCTGCAGAGCCGAGTAAAAACTTATCACTGACCCAGCGGAGGCCCGCCGCGGGGCGAGAGTAGGGACTCTTCTTGTCATTAATTTGCCTTCCGGCTCATTTGCGGGAGCCTCCAGACCACGAGGGCAGGCGAGCCCGGTGCGGAGCCCCCCCCCCCCTTTCCCGCTGCTGGAGCTCGTTTGCTCGCGACCGCTCCAGTGCTCCAGCGTCCCACAGCAGCGACGCAATACCACACACGGAAGCAAATTAAATGCCGGGGTGCGGTGATTTTGGCACGGCTCAGCCGGACCTGGCCAGCCGGTGAGGCCTGGGGGACCTGGGGGACCCGGGGGACCTGGAGGACCTCTGGCGCCGCTCTGCGCGGCGGCAGCAAATGGCCTGTGGCAGTCATTGATGCGGAGGAGCGGCGTCCTGACACGGGACAGAGGAGTGGGGGCGAGTGAGGGAAAAAAAGCGCTCGTTTCATTACGACTTAGAGAGTTAATGAAATGTCTCGCAGAGAGAGCCGAATACTGGCAAGTGTCGCTCCCGTCCCTCGCAGCCCACACTGCCAAGCGGGACGTCGGCCGGAGGGGCGAGAGAAAGCGAGGGGGGAGGGGG
>NW_026267229.1:34999-36444 GCF_000697945.3 Frankliniella occidentalis
CTTACTGATGTGCGTTCCCCTTCAATTTGCTCGTTTAACTTTCATCTGCGTCACGCAAGCAATATCTTTCTATCTCTCTCCCTGCAGTCGGTGCCGCATCACCTTCTGACTCCCTTCTTCTACCCCTCACTTCCCACCCCCCGTTTTCCATCGCACAGATTAATGAGAGCCCAGCCCCTACAGCCTCCATCACTCACTCTGCCAACTTACGTCGGCGCAGCTCAGGGGACAGCCAACCATCTTCGCATAATTTCCCCTCTGTGAATCGTGCGCTACCCCCTTCCTCCCCTCTTTCCTGACATCCCTGTGTGTCCCTGCACTCACTTTGCCAAATACCACGATCAAAGTAATTATAAACGGTTGAACAATGACTTTCTCATCGATTAAAACATGACCAAGTAGTTCTGAGCCATGGCTCGAGTGCAGATTCGAAGCAGTACGACCACCTCCCTTTTCGTCGCACTTATTCACGGCCAATAGCAACCTGATTCAGCTCAGAGAATTACGCCTACTTCGGGACACGTCGTCTCGCAAAGCTGTCCACGCGAAGTCGCGCCGTGGCGCCGCCGCTCCCCTCTCCGTCTCTTCATTTGCAGTATTTTCCCCCCGGGAGCCTCATTGGCATTCCGTCTGTGAAAGCGGCCAGCCTCCCTGTCATCTCTCGCGATCCCCCCCCCCCTCCTCCATCCTGCCTCGCCGACCTACTCCACCATACTCCCGGGCCCGACTAATCCCCCCTTAATCCACTGACGCCACCGCTGACGGTCCGCGCTCGCGTCTTAACGTGTGGCCCAGATATATTATTCATTCAGAATGGGTCACCCGGGAAAGAGGTTCGGCAAAAGCAGTTCCGAGAGACTGCGCGCGGCCACCTCGCACTGTTGGTTCAGGCAGGACAGCAAAAAGCTGGCTATAAATATTTTTACATACACTGGTGTACGCATATTATAATCTGCATTGTTCGATCAGGTAGTGAATGTTCTACAATGTAAAGAAAACATCTTTAATTAACAGCAAATCTCTGTTAATTTTTTTATTGACTCCGTGCTCCGTGTTGTTGTAGAGCAACGAAAGTTGTTCAGGAACGACAAAAGTTGTTTAGGAACGACAAAAGTTGTTTAGGAACGACAACGACAGAACTGTCTCTTCTCGACGATAGTTGTTTAAAAATAAAAAAAAGGTTGTTCAGCAGCAACAAGAGTTGTTCAGAAACAAAAAATGTTGTTCAGCAGCAACAAAGGTTGTCCAGAAACAAAAAATGTTGTTCAGCGGCAAAGGTGGATATACAGAGTTCCCAAAACGCGGGCGTGATTTTCACGATAGGCGTGATTTTCACGCTAGGCGTGATTTTCACGCTAGGCGTGATTTTCACGCCAGGCGTGATAAAAGTCGGTTCCTGATTGGCTGTGTGAAGCTTACGAAACGTGCAAAATCACGCCTGGCGT
>NW_026267229.1:36494-43074 GCF_000697945.3 Frankliniella occidentalis
ATGAAGGCATGGATGGCATGACCGCATCAACTCTATTCGTGGAAAAACGGCGGCCACAGTCCACAGCCCACCACAGACTATAAACCGACAGTATCCCCGGGCATAAATATGTGGAAGTGTTACTTCTCGTTTCGAAGATATTTTCACTCACATGTGTAGCCCGTTATCAGCCTCTGACATCTGGCGCGCGTAGCCGAGGAAGTGAGTTTGAATAAATCGACACTTCATTAGAAATATCTCCGAGGCGAGAAATAATATCCGCGACAAGTATTTTCAGACAAAGATAAAAAGTGACACACTGTTCATGTTCACTTTCGTTTGCAAGAATCAGGGCCATTTCTTCCCTCACGGAAAAGAACAGAGTAAGCTATTTTAACAAAAAAATTGTTACTACAACAAACTATTGTGTTGAAATAGACACAGCAAACTTTTTTGCTGTCCTAACTAGCGTTTTAATATAAGAAACTACCACACTAGTTGACCAAACGATTGGTTTAGTTCCTAAGACTAACACCAAAACCAAAATATTATCTGTACTGTCTACAGATGAGATGAGATGAACGAAACAAATTCGCATTCGATCGAGCTGGCAGAGCGAACGTTTTTTCCGTGATTGAGCAAATATAGGACGCAGGAGAGTCATCTGAACAATTCACAGGAAACAGGAAACAACGAAAATCGGCTACCGAGGAAGAACTGGTCATGGTTTGCGAAGCGGAAATAGTCCTCTTTCAATGTGTTTTTTTCTTTTTTCATGGTGCAGTATCAGCCAGGCAGCAACGAAAGCTACGATGCATTGGACGCCTGTAGTTTTAATTGACGTTTTATAGGAGTAAGTGGTGTTTTCGAATTACGTATTTCTGGCTCCCTGGCCACTGCGCAGTGGACAAAGCGCTCCAACGATCCAGCCAGCCTCAGCCCCAACCCGCCGGCCCCTTGATCACTCAGCCGTTGTAAGCCAACAGCCAGCCCCCCTGCCCTTGCCCAACCTCACTCGCACTACTATCTCGTATTCACAGACAAAACGCATGGTCAGACGCGGATCGGCACCAGTTGTATACCCCGTCCAGAGCACACATAGTTTTCAAGACCAATACGATGAGCAACTTGAGTCGAGCGAATGGGGCGTGGAGTCCCCTGGCGCACCCATCTGCGCGCGACTCGCTCCATGAATAAACAAGGCTGCAATTCATCAAAGTGTGTACGGCTGCCTCCGGCTCCCCGCGGACTGGGCGGGGCCGACCGCGACCGGCCCCATGTGGGTCGAGCGTTTTATGTATATATGGTGCCCCGCAGTGCCGCAGATCACTACGCCACTTACTTCGGTCTGCTGGCGACATGCAAAGATACTCCCTTCTGGTGAGTGACGAATCTGGCTGACATCGGATACTCTGACGACATGATATTATTTTGCTGACAAGTTAGGGGAAATTTTTATACCAATGCGCGGACATTTAACGTGTAGGCACATGATGTCGTCTTTTTCTAAATACCAGTGCGCTCAGAACTCTCGTGTTCCCTTCCTCCCCATCTCCGACCGCCCAGCCGGCCGGGCGCTGACCTGGAGGTATGGCCCGATATACCTGACGCTGCTCCTGCCGTACGTGCGTACGTGCCCCCACCCCACCCCGAGGGACGGCCCAGTGCACAGGCCGGCGACAGCCACATGAACAGCCCCTGAGGCCCCCGCGGTCCCTGCCCGCTCAGCACTGTTCAGCGCCAATGATGCAAATGCGTGTCAACCGTGATGAGCTTCTCGTTCTGGTCCACCAGCAGTAGTAGCCTGTTTCGTAGTTGGGTCAAGGCGCGTGTGTCGACATCATTCCAAGAAGTCCCTGAGGCCGGGCTGCTGCCTCACCTAGTCCCCAGTCCCCCTCCACCCACCCTGCACCTCACGGTCCGATAGAGATGATTGTCCGAAGCAGCTGGAATGGCCGTGCCAGCCCTCGCCGTCCATCACAACATCTGTGCCTCGCCATGATATTATGGCCCAGGCGATGGAAGCCGGGCGGAGGGAGGGGCAGTGTGGGGCAGGATCGAGGAAGAGAGAGGGAGGGGGAGGGAGAGCGAAGAGAGGGTCGGCTGCTGCAGGCATTGCATTCCCACTGGGACTGTGCATTGCGCAGTAAAATATGACACTGCCTCTCGCCACGGGCGAGATTTTTTTTCCGCCTCGCCCGTTATCCCGGGGATGAAGTGCCTGGTTTTGCCCCTCGATTAAGGTGGCCATAAATTGTCGGAGTTAATCAAAATCGCAGTTGGTTGGTTGGTCACTTGAAGTGCTGCAAAACCTCATTCAAAAGCCCATACCCAACGGCGGTTGTGAGATGACTCGTAAATTAGCTTGTCATGCACCCCGCTCAAAGCCCTAAGGCAGCGCGAAAACCTTCGTCTGAACAGTAATGAAAAAGAGCACTAGATCCTACGTCGTAACGTTTAAGCGCCGTTTAAGAGTTCTGTTGATGTTGGTTTTAAAAAACTTCTTTAAATCCTTCTCCTAAACTTGTAGAGCCTTGGTAAGATAAGTGCCCCTGCGAAAGGTTTTGCGGAACGTAAAGTTTTGATACAAATGTGCGATCTTTCTATATATGAGAGAGTTAGCAGCGCTCGGTCGTCAAAGGGCGCCACGTTCCTCTTTTCCTCTCAACGCGGCCTCAAAACCATCCCTACCCCTACTCCCTCTCCTCCCCTGGTCCTGCGGCCATAAATATACATTAGTGCGTATGGACTAACTGCCCGCGGCAAACTATAAACCCGCGCGGCTAACGACGCACCGTTCAGTTTAAAGCTGCGGCTCGGCCCGATAAGAATGAACACATGGCGCCCGTGTCGCGGAGTGACCGTGGACCAGTGGCGCATCTGTCGAGCGCGTCCCTGTGCGGGACCTGGCGCGGGATCGATATGGATTGCAGCAGGCGGACAAGATCCCGGTGTGGCCTACTCGCATAATTCATGAGAACGGTATACGTCAGACTACGGGCCGCGGTACCCTGTCAGTCCCAATGCTCGACCGGCGAGTACTTACTTCAAGTGTCAACTTGTTGATATGTACACACGTGTCAGTCCCAAGAATATTATTATCGATTTTGCTACGATGGCTATCTGAAACCGACAGCTGATTATTGTGATGATTGTTAGTTAAATATCAGTGCATGGACGACGATGTCGCACCTCCAGTCGTTATCGTGACGTCGTTTTAGTTTGGTTCATAGAACGATGATATTTTGGTGAGGACAGCACGCACGAGCAGGAACAGTGGCGGTTGAGCGTCACACAGCAGCTGTGAAAGAGCAGAGACGCGGAGAGAAAGAGACAGAGGGGCCAAGACTTTGCCACATTACATCGGACTTTGCTCTCCGAGTTGTGCCTGGCGGCACCTCATTTCCACGCGCCTTGCCCCCAACTTGGGAGCGCGCGTGCATCCCCTTGTGTCGCCGTGCCGGTGTGCTCCTGGAGCAGAGGGGTCGGGGGAGGGGGTAAAGTTTACGGTAGTGTAGCCGCGGCAAAAGCGCACCGCGCAGTGTGATGGCCGCGAGTTTCGCACAGTTTCGACATGAAATGCGAAATGATGCGTGCGCAGGTTGTCGGAGGTCATTACTGCGTGTGGGAAGAGTGCGAGCCGGCGGCGGTCGTTGCGGTGGTGTAGCGCCGCGGGCCGGACGCCGCAGGGGCGCGTTTGATCGTTGTTCTGCGGTCCCTCCCCACCACCCCCTCTCGACCTTCCCCCTTCGTGTGCGTCTGTGAGAGAGCGTGTGTGTGTGTGGCACCTGATGGCTCTGCGGTTTCCCGAACATTCCCACGAGAGGGGGTGACGGAGTCCGGATGAGGAGGGGCTCTCGATGAGATAAGGGAGGGCCTGGCCGGGGGGAGGAAGTGGCCGCGGCCGGCGTGTTGTGGCGGGATGTAGTGTGAGCCCCACCCCACCCCGCCCCGCCGCGGAGCATATTCTTCACGCCTCTGACACTATCGACGGCCCTCATCCCCTCCGCGCCAGCCGCGCCGGCGGAAGCGTCGTCGTTACGCGTCAGCGTGGCCGTCAGCAGCAGCGGCCGGCTGCTTACCCGCTCGACAAAAGCTGCATCGCGAATAATTAATACGCACACAAGATTTATGTTTTAGGTGATAAGTGGACATGGCACGCGACTGCGAGAGACAACAACAACAACGGCTCTGGTTAATAGAGCCGTCTCTTTTTTTTTTTCTTACTGACGCGGCCTCTTGTCGATCGGTTGCGTCCGGAGGGGCTCAGGTCAGCGTACCCCGTGCGTCCGGTCAGGTGGCGCTATCAGTATCCGGAGGTGCGGGGGCGCGGTGGACTCGGCGGCCACTAGCCCAGCCCGGCCCGGCCCATCCACGTTACTGTGAATCATAAGGCTTTCGGTCTGCGCCCGACACGGACGGTGCTTCCGAAAGCAGCGAGCGAGTCGCCCCCTCCTCTCCCCGGCCGCCCAGAGGCCTGGGAAGGGAAGGGCTTGCCAGGAATACCAACAAGGTGGCCGTGCGCCCCCAGGCCGGCCGGCCAAGGGCTAACAAGCCGTTATCCCGCGGCATGACAGAAATTGAGGCTTATAACTTCCAGAGGCGGGCGAGTGTGTCGGCTCATGACTCCATCAGTCGGGCGTGCAGGGCAGAGGGAGGGGGGGTTGGCCGTGGCAGCGGGAGAGTAGCGCTCAAGCGGGGGCGCTGGCCGGCCGTGACGACATTCCGTTAAGGTAGCCGTCTGCCGCTAACAGCAGCTCTGTAACCGACTGGGAGGTGCAGGGCCACAAAGCGCCGAGGGTACTTTTCGGCTGCATTGTGGCCTCGTCGTCGTCGCCGCCCCACTCGAGAGCAGAGCAGAGCAGCTCTAGTCGAGCCGAGCACCCCGCCGCGAGCCGTGCCGCGGCGGAGGCGAGCCGGGCTGGGGGAGAGGGAGACAACGAGGGGCGGTTGTCAAGCGTCCTTAAATCTCTCTTATTCGCGCACAGAGCCGGCAGCACGAGCGCGCGTGCACCTCCAAGTTGGGGAATTAAAAGGAAAAGGAGGGGAGCGGTGAGAGTTACGGCGGAGGCGGCGAGGGCCGGGCTCCACTGCAGGGGAGGAACCACGGATAGTACTAGTATCTCCATGAAAGTAGTCATCCACCGTGGCGGAGACGCACTCTGGACACACTAACGTGTATATGTATGCATTACCACCTACACTAGGCACAGAGCTTTTGGTAGGGCTCTACGTGTGTATAACCATGTACACACTATCTAATGCAAACATGAGCGCTAACAGACTACCTGCATCGTACATAAACATGTACGTACTATCAACAGTGTAGGTATTCAGGCGGTAAGCTGGGTTTCCAGGGCAGAGATGAATGTCCCTGCGCGAACAGCGCAGTGTACCGCCAGAGTGCGATCGGTTCCTTGTGGGTGTTGGCGCTCATTGCGTATGCCGACGGATGGTGTGGGGGTTGGAGCACGAGGGGGGCCTTCAAAGGCACGTCGAGGCCAAGGCCGAGCCTGCCGGCCGGCAGCGCGCCTACGCGGCTACTCGCTGGGGTCATAGTGACAGGGAAAAAGCGTCTTCGCGCACCAACAGTACTATGAAGGGCACAACGATATGCGGTAAACTAAATTCCATTAAAGAAAGTACATCAAATTAATATTGCTAGCCGGTGCTCGAAACAACAAGAAAATGACGACTTCTCAGCTTCGAGTTTCGTTGCAGTTTCGCAGCAGTGGCTCTCACTGTCGAGACACTTGGAGAGGGTAGCACTTAAATATAATTTGCTGACAGACATCCAAATCACCTCAAATAAATAGCATCCATGAAAAATCCAAGCTGTTTGCGCACGCGCTAATACGTACGTGTCTACTTTTGCACTGAAGGAAATTTTAGCAAGAGGCAAACTGATTGTTAGTGTAAACCGCAAGGCAAACACGTTCCTTAATCTACTTTCTTGGCAAAGTTATGGATGATGAAAAGAGGCTCTCCCACCAAATGCATCTTTAGGTCTGAGTTATTCAGAAGGGTCGCTTCCCTCCCCTAGCTGCCCCGCGCCGCCCTCGCCTCACCCCGCTCCGCCCCACCACGCCACGCCACAGCGAGGCTTTTCACCGCTTTGCACCCTTCTTCTCGCCCCGCCGCACCGCCGCCGCTCTGCGCGCCCTGATAAATCTCCGTCGAGAGGGTGCACACTGTTCTCAAGAGACACGCCAAAACTTTTCACTCCATTTTCTTCCCAACGGAAACTGATACCGGAACTCAAAGCAGGCTCGGATTTGTTGAATTTTAATTTAACAAGATTGGAAGAAGTAATTACCCCGGCAGAAACTAGTAATAAAATCATGTAGCATACATTTGTTTGTCCTGCCTACTTTCATATTTCTGTTGAACTCCGCAGTTTTAATTTCACGGCACGCGCAGTGCTTTTGGGCGGGTGCTGCGCGGGGGACGCGGGGGCCCCCAACGGACCCGTCGGAGCGACAATATCTCTTCCCTTTCACACCAATTTCCGCTCGCTTTCAGCGGACCGCGCGTCCTCTGCCCGGCCGCAGGGGTCGGATCGACTCGGCCAAGTCCGGCTTTGGCGTGGCGTGGCGTGGCG
>NW_026267229.1:43124-64912 GCF_000697945.3 Frankliniella occidentalis
CCCAACCCGCCCCCACGTAATGGAGCCTCGGCAGCGACCAGGCCCGGCCCTTGTCGCGCCATTGTAAGGCTCGCTTTTAAATTTTTCGGGCGTTGTTATTAGAGTCGTGAGCTCCCGGGCGTTTCAATACTGGGAGGGCCAAAGGCGCACAAAGGGACGGCACAAGATGACGCGCGGGGCCCCGATGTATAAGGGCTGCCACGCCAGCTGTTTATGTTCTCTAAAAGGGGGGGCTCCCTTCCTCCGGCACTATGCACAATTATTCTTTGTGCAGCGGGGGCGGCAAGGAGTGGCGTTTGTTGCATTATGGGCGGAAATATACGCGGTCACAAAGCCATTTCTCGCTAACACTACTCGCCTCCCTCTCGCTCGTCATCCCGGGCGCAGGAAATGTCATGTGGCTGCGACATTTGGTGGCCGTAATAAGACGGAAATGTCGTCAGCGGGGCGTCTCACGCATAACGAGCCGGGGCACCTTTACCTTTCCCGACGCACGGCCGCGGCCGGGCCGGGAGGGAGTCACACGACCAGCGTGCAGACCACCGCCGCCATCACTGCGCACCGCGCAGCACCGTCGCGACCAGCGTCCTTTTTGGTCTCCGACAACATAGTGGCCGGACAGACTCATGAATATGCGAATTGGCTCGCGAGCAAACGAAAAGAGAGGAAGGGCGGGGAGCAGGGAGGGCTGAAGGGAGGTATAAAAATAATTCCGGTCCCGATCGCAGACTGAGAGACGGTCCACGGAAAAGAGGGTGGGGGGCGATGATCCGAAGAGAGCGAGCGAGGGGGAGAGAAATGAAGGAGAGGGCGAAACACGCGGGAACCAAGTTTGAGATTGTGACTGTGAGGTGTCAGCACGGAGCGTCGCACGGGGAAGAAAGCGACGGCGTGGCGGGCGGGGACAGAGAGATGGCAGCTGGCAAAAGGAAGGGCAAATCTCCTTATCGGGGGCCGCAGGCCGGCCGGGCCGGACGCATCAGCAGTTTGAGACTCCTCCCCACGGCCAAGGCCTCCGCGCCGGAACAAGGTGGAGCCGGCAGCAAAATCCAAAGCACACTGTTATGCGGGTATATAGATTTCTTCACTGTGCATAACTTGGCTTCCAACAAAACTTCTTGTGATGTACTGTAAATAGTTCGAAATACCGTAAATTTACAAGCACTTGTCCGACAAGCAAGAATGTCAGCTGTCGCAAATTTACGACATATTACACTGGTAAAACAAGTGCAAAATTTTCACATTAACGTGTGCACAAGTTCTGATTTTGCACATTACATGGTAACTAACTGAAGTCGCACACTTGCGTGATGTGCAAAATTTTCTGCACACTTGGACTTGGACTGCACACTCTTATGCTCTACCAGTTGGAACCATATGCGGTCCAATACTTTTCGGAAATGTCGAAAGTTACTACAACTGTTGACGTATAACCAAGTTGAACACCACAATGTGTCTAGAAAATGCACACATGAACTTAAACACCAATTGACGTCCAAAATTAAATACTCGTATTACCAGTGTATGTAAAAAAAATACAAACAAAGGATGTAAATTTACGAGGGTATTTTTCAGTGTCCCCTTAGAATGTGGACCGCCGAAAACAACCAAAACCAAAATTAGTACTGGAGAAAGCAAAAATTAGTGCCTGCAGTCGACTAACAATTTAGTACTCTTAATTTTAATTAACTAAGTATGGTCATGGTCAAACCAATCGAGCTAGACTAAAATGATTACATTATTTTCAACAAATTTCGGTTCCCAGAGCTAAAACTTAATTGATGTTGAAATTAGTTTCCTGAACTTAACGGGTTTTGGGGTGAGAACTTACTGCATTACACACAAAAGGCACCAAGGCTAACAAATTGGCCGCTGCTACTTAGTGTTCCATGGCCAGCCAACACAACAAACACCAGTTGGTTAACTCAGTGCAAAAAGAAGAGGCAAAAGCCAAGACGCCGCCCAGAGGCTCCGAAATTCCCTCTTGTTGACATAATTAGACACAGGCAGGCTCGTTTACTCGAAAGCAACGTAAGAAGGGACGTGCTCGCGCTCGCTGGGAGGGGCGGCGGTGGTGGAGGGTTGGGGGAGGGGTGGGGGAGTGGTGAAATATGCGAAGGGGAAGGGTAGCGGCGACAGCGAGGACACGGCGTACAAAATGCGGTACCACATTAACACGAGAGCAGGGCCGGGCGCGGCTGGGCCCCACCATACCGCCTAGGCCCGATGCAGCCGGCTGAAAGGAAGAGGAAAAATGAGAGGAAGAGGGAAAGGGAGGGCCTAGGCACGAAATGGGCGTGTTAAGTGGCTGGGGAGGGGCCGGGTGAAAGTGCGTGCCGCCGGCGCTGGCGGGGCCGCCATTTACTTTACATGGCCGCGGCGCAGAAAAAGTTTTGGCGGGTAAAGAAGGAGAGGATGGACGGCCCATATATCTGTTGGCAGCGATCGTCTGCCGCTGGCCCCGCCGGCCGTCCCGGCCGGGGTGTGCATGTACGAAGCAGCGGAGGGGGCGCTCCCCAGCCTCCCCTACAACGCACCGCAACCGGCCCAAGGTCACGCGGCGTGTACGGGGCGGGTGCGGCCACACGGGCCGCTGTTAAGCGCTAAGTGCCGCCGGCCAATTTATTACCTCCCGCGCGACTCGGAATCATATTTTGTCCGTTCCGTTTCTGAAAATTCAACCGCATCCGCGAGCAGACCAGCATGATAATTAGATTGCTCTGAGAAAAGAAGCAGAAAAGAATATATAAAAAAAACACAACAAAAAGTAACGAAACAGAATAAAACATTCGGGAGCGAGGCAGTAAAGGAAACGAGAGTAGTGAGCGAAAAGGAGAGAGAGAAGGGAAGGGGACACTGAGGGGATAGCGCGGCCATCGCCACACAGCAGCCCGCTGCCCTCGCTCGTGCCGTAACTTCCGCAACGTAACTCTCGAGATCCGGAGACGGTTGGAGCCGAGCCGGCCAGGGCCGGTGGACACGCGGGCGTTGCACGTGACGAGATGGATGTCGTAGATGTTCGATTTGCTCAGCCGATCGCCCTCACGCCCCGGGGTTAATACTGCTCACGTCGACCAATCGTGTCCGTCACCGTTACACGGGCAGTTCGGCAGCTTCTTGGACTGTTGTCCCTGTTGGACTGCACGGTCTACGGAAATTCCTGGAGCTTCGAGTGAACAGTCTGTTTAGCGGCTGTGGCCAACGTTTTTTAAATACATCGGTCACAGCCGCGACTTGGCAATGCCCTTCAAATTTAGAGCCACTTCTAAGGCAAAAAGGCCCACCTTTTTTCCCCTGCTTTTTCCAACTCATAAACTTTGACGCTGGTTCTATAACCTGCTGCAGAGAGCACCACTTTCAAAGCGTGCCACTAACCAAATTACTTATTTCTAACAAGACGTCGCCTCGCACTGCGACCGCACCGTCACAAACTGTCAGCGCTGCTGACCTCGTCGCTAACGCGGCTAATTGCAGAACGCTGTAGCGTAAGCATATCCGCGCCGCGGCGGCGCAGCGCGTCGGCGTCCCGGCGAGTGCTCTCGCTAGAGAGTAGGAGTTGTAACAGCCATTTGATCGCAAAAAAGCACGCCACATATGAAAGTATTCTTTAAAACATTTCTTCCACATTTCCAAGGTTTATCAAGTTAATTTTTAGCAAAGTGCAGGAAGTCATAAACATTTTAAGGAATTTACAAATGCCTTTCCACCATACCGACCACCGTTGAAAGAGCGCCGTGGCTGCGGACTGAGGAACTACGTGCGGAGTAACGAGCCGGGTGTCCGCACTCTTGACGACTGCCCCGCCTCCGCAGCCTCCCTCTGCTCGCGCCGAGGAACGACCCGCGGGTCGGTCTGAACCGGTGGAGGCCGAGATAAGGTCTCCCGTGTGCTCCAGTGGGCGGCGCGAGGCGGCCCACAAAACGGCACGAGGCGCACACCGCGCACGCACGCACGCACGCACGCACGCACGCACGCACGCAGCGGGCCGGGCGCGAGGCGCCTATCCACGCCGGGATCGGAGTGAGACATAAGAGTGCGATAAAGGCAAACGACTGGTGGAGCCTCGGGCCGGCGCGGGTAACGGGCAGGTGGAGGGGGTGGGAGGGGGGCATGGCGTGCCCGAAAGAGGTAGAAGGAAGAGAGTAGAAGAGAGGAAATTTTAGTCCGCAACAAGACAGAACGCACGAGAGAGCGCGCTTGCCGTAAGCCTGCTTTACGCCCGGGCCTATTTCTTACTTTTCCAATTTGCCCGACCCCCGGCAATGTTGTAATTTTTTATCTCCACGACATGAAAAATAAGGAAGACCCGAGGGGGTTTTCACTCGAGATTTCCGCGCACACAGTATTTCGTAATACGTGTATTTCGTCGGTATTTCTCAGGAAAAGTTCACCGTTTTGGAGCATATTTAGGCTTATTTCGGTGTATTTCACGTGAAATACCTGTGAAATACCTCATTTGGTGTACACGGTATTTCAGAAGTGAAAACCCCCTCGGGAAGACCCGCTCTCGACTGGTTGAGAACGCGCCAAAGCAAAAGGCCACGCAGAAATTAAAGCGGACATCGCCCGCGGCAAAGAGGGGCTGTTGGCGGTCAGGCTGAAGTAGTGTAGGAACGAAGAAGCATTGCAGGTCGCCCACCCACACTATATCTGTTCTCCGCCTGCATTGAGGACGCAGAAAACAAACGGACAAAGGAGGGGGAGACAACGGTGCAGGTAGCGTCAGGCCTTGACCGACCGCGCACCAGACTACCCGACCGGGCGTGGCTCACCATGCCAAACAGACTGCGAGTCGTTGCGTATTCTGGGGCAGCGGGGTGCGCCGGGGAAGGAAGGAGGCGCCCCCGCCCAACGATCAGAGCCCGGCAGGCATAAAGGACGAGTGGTTGACCCCGTGACCGACAGAGAGCGGCAGCGGCACGGCGACGGCGGCACAGCGACGGCGGCAGCGTCTCAAGGACGCGCGCATGGCGGCGCATAGCCCACACGCGTCGCCGGCTCCCCGCAGCACTTCGTTCCAATTGTTTCGGTCCCCGGGGTGCTCCCTGCGGCAGCGTCATACCGCTGATGGAGCCTCCCGCCGACCTCCTCTCCCCACCCCACCCCACCGCGTCCGGCTGCTTTAGGAAGTCGTTTCTCCGGGCACGGTCGGCTGGCCAGTCCGGGCAGGGTCGATAACCCGGCGTGTGTGGTGCGATACAGGGATTAAGGAGAGCGAAGTTGCCCGACTGTGTTTATCCCGGGGAGGAAAGCAGGGCTGCGGGGGGAGGGCAGGGCACAGCCTACACACACCGGTCGCCCGCTGCCCCCACACACTCCAAAGAAAAACAAGCAGTACCCGCCGTGCCGCCCAATGAGTGGGCAGCTCCACTACGCTGGCAACTCCGTTCCCTATGGCCCGCACTAAGAGTCGCTATCTATAGCCACTATATTCGTTTTTCAGCAAGGGTCTTTAACATCATTTACTCTTCAACTTTAGTAGGCGCTAAAACCGTAACATTAAATTACGTGTGACTACTATGTCAATTCAAAAATGTGTACACGCAAAAAACAGATTAGCTGGATACGTGATGGAAAGTAAAATTCTGTCGCTCCTAACTTTTTCGCCATCATAAGTACTGAGCAGCCATTACTGCTATGACCTTAGCCGCCCGAACTAGAAAGTTAGCTGGCCTTATTGGTACTTATCACGAATCCAGCTAATACATTAGCTTTCTCAGCTATTGTTTCTTGCGTGTACAAGTCTGTGCCTCGCACTGGCAAGATGCGTTATTCATTCCATGAAAATCGCTTAATGCGCGTTAGATGGGCCGCGACCTGGAAGGAAAGGCCCGGTCGGCCAGAGGAGAATGGGTCGTCCCGCGTCCCGCGCGATAATTGTGTTTCCTCTGATGGCCCGTCCCGCGAGTAACAAATTTATGATTTTCAATTTCAAAGCCGTCAATAGGCGGGCATTAAGGGGCGCTTGTAATCCGCTAAGGACCGAGGATTTGCACCGCAGGTTGGCCGCGTGGCGGGGTGCCGCTGATGAGCATTTACCCGAGAAACGTTTCCTCTGGCGGGAAAGGGAATTCTTTTCAGAACGCTCCTCTGATATCCCCTGCTGCAATGAATCATCAGAATTCCCCTCCCCTACCCGCCTCCATCGCCACGGCTGGACTCGATTTTACCGCCTTGCCATCGCAGCAGTGCAAAGGGCAGCCGCCGCCGTGGGGGGTGTCCCACTCAAGGAGAGACATTCCCACCCAGCAGTAGTTTGAAGCGATAGCGTCGATGATGTGGGTGGCTAGGCTGTGTAACTGAGGTTGGCTCGTGTATCCTGGCTCTCCAACGTGGGCATTCCGAAGCACCTTATTTATGAGCAGGTCAAGAAAATGGAATCCTAAGTGTCCGCATTGAAGCTCTAAAGTTTCAATTACTGAGATTGGAACACCATGAACACACTCAAATGATGTGATTTTTATTGTTCGCAGCTCATGAAATTATGAATTATGCAGAAATTGAGAAAAACATGTTTTTGTTGGCAATTAGAAACAATTCTATCTACAACTGCTTTGTTCAAAATAGGTGAAGCTGAGGGGGGGGGGGCGTTTTCGCCTTCTGGTAGAGACAGTCCTTGGGACTGCTTGAAAATACATAACAGCAGAACGCAATGTAAAAAGAGCTCATAAAACGTAAGTATGATCTGAAGACTGACGGGGAGTCCACCAACGGGTGGTTTGGTTCTCGCCCGCCCTGGTTACGTCTCTCCGCGGGCTGGGGCCTCAATATCTGCATGGGCAGCACGAATCTACTTTGACGTGGCTGGCCGCGACAGACCTGCTTGTCGGACCGACGTCCAAAGCTCGATTTGGGATTCGGTTGCGCGCCACTGGCACCGCCATCAGCACCAGCAGCACCGGAACAGACCTGGAAGGGGGCCGCTGCCTAATGTACCGTCGTGCCAATGTCCGTGCGGCGTCAAGGCGCGGCAGGGCGAGGTGCGGCGAGGCGGAGGCAGCGCGAGACGCACTGATGACAGCTGCTGCACGCGGGGCCGATAGCACGGCCGTGTCTCCAGCGCCACTCGCCTTCCTCACCTCCCACTATCCGACTCCCGCGTCAGCACAACGCACGTAACTCCGCGGAAAGGGAGGGAAGGGCGAGAGGCAGGAGACGGGGAAAGCGATAGCAAGACGACTTTCGGCCGCTGGCTTTTCGTTCTGCAGTGAACGCAGTTCGTGTGGCTCCCGCTGGAGTCAGCGGAAGATACGAGGCACCGTGAGAAAATCTTGAATGATGCGCAGTGGCGTCCTCCGGGCCGGGCTCCCCCCAATTCCCCCTGCTCCTCCTCCACGGGGCGTCCCGAGCTGCAGCACGGAGCGAGTGGGGCGGGTATACGATCGGGCCGCGAGCACGTGCCGCACAGTGCAGAGCACGTGCAGCAGCGCCTTATTAAGGGGCGGGGCGATAAAGAAGGCGGAATCAGCGGGGGCTCCGCACGAATGAGGGGCGCCTCTCGACGGCGGCGGCGTCATCCGGGCCCGGAACGCGTGAATAAAAACCCCAGGGGGCCTGTAGGGGTGGAGTGGGGTGGCTGGGCAGGCTGCCCCCGAGCACTGCACAGTAGAGGGCCAGAACCATGTCGACCGTGACCGCGGCTGCTGGGCCTGGGACTCTGGTTTTCCGCGTTTGTTCGTGGACCGCAGCGGGCGATCGGATCGGTCGCGAGCAGTTCGGTGAAAACGAAAGCGCGGGTGGGGGTATGTTCCATGGAAACGGCCGCACAAGAGGAAAGAGGCGACCAGGGCCCCATTGTTTCGAAATCTGCGTACATTCCTCTTCCGTAATGGGTCGACGAATAGTCGTCCCGGGCCGACGCGCGCGGTCTTTGTGCGCAAATGATTTACTTACGGGTCGGCGCGCGGCCGCCGCTCTCGAGCGGATCAGCAGAGGTGTGGGAGGCGTAATGGTCGGGGTCCAAACACTCGGCCGCGCGCCGGGCCCCCGCAAGGTCGGAGGCGCGCTTTATATTCACCAAACAAACCGGTGGGGGGGTTAATTTGAACGCGGGGCGTGAAACCCGACATTTTATGCGCACCGCTCGCCTAGCAATGAGAAAACAATTTTCCCGCTCCGCGACAATCGCCTCGTATGGATATTGTGGGCGACGCCGGCCGACCCACAATATTACTTGCGCAAAGCTCCTTTCCCAAACTTTTACAATCCCCGAGGTGTTGACCCCACGTTGACAGCCGCGCGCAGGGAAAGGGTTTGGAAATGCGATCGCAGAGAGAGCGGCCTGAGACTCGAGATAGCGGCCGGAGCGAGGGGCTGATTTGCATGTGAAAGTTGGCGGCGTGGATCAAAGTGACTATTTTCATAATTCGGCATAAACGGGGGGAGGAGAGGCGAGGAGGTGGAGGCCGAGAGGTCGTGGTTTCTCTGATCCTTCATCTTGCGAGAAAGCGGTGAGCGGTACCTCGAGAGGCGCCGTCGTCAGAGTGGCAAAGTAGCTACGAAAAAGCGAGAGAGCACCAAGCACGCCTAGAATACTGAAATGAGCTCACCGGTGCATTTCATTTCCTGTTTTCCAAAACACTGCCAATTTTCGAAAAAAAAAACAACAATGGAGAGCGTTTATTATTTTATTCAGTTACTAATGTTTTCAAGTTTGTGAACAAAGCAGTGAAATCGGTGACCAAGCATCGGAACAGAGTGTGCGGGATGGGATCTCAGAGACCAGTGAAAGTAGCCCTGCGGCTCCTCTGCTCTCCTCCGCCGTATACTCTCTCAAAAAGGAAGGGACGAAAACGAGAGGGGGGAGCAGAAAAGAAAGAGGAGAGCGGCCAGTAATCGTGATTAATGTTTCCCCTCCGAGTCGAGATGCCGCAGATGAGAGGAAAACCCTCAAGGAGAAGAAAGGGCGGGGTTGAAATGCGGGATAGGCGAGAGACAGGTGAGCTATTATTCCCCTAGCCATGAGCGATGACTCCGGCTTTGGCCACCGGGCCGCGCCACCTACCACCCCGTGATAAGGCATCGCCCCCGCCTTTGTTACTGTCGCGTTTGCAGTGCAACAGCGAGGCGGTAAGGAATCAGGTCCCAGTGCAGACTGTGCCACACACCACGTCCTCTCTATAATTACTTTCAATTAATCGGCATTGCCTCAAAGCTCACAGATGGTGACAGCACTTTATTATTGATGTCGAAGTTTAATGGCGCGGTGGTCGTTCCGGTGGTGGGTTCGCGGGTACCTCCGGGAATGGTCCTAACGGCTGCTGGCTCCGCTCGCCACGAAACAGCCGACGAGGGCGACTTAAATGATGAGAGCTGGATCGACAAAATCAGGCCAGCCATTCACATGGAATTGGACTTCCTTCATATGGAGTGTGCGGCCCCAAGCCTGGCGGAGCCTGCTTATCAGCCCGGCCCAGCACACAGCCCAGCACAGATCTGGACGGACGGACGGACTGGGGCCCGGATTAAGGATTCGCAGGACGACCAGCTTCCGCCTTTTCACTGCCAGCAGTAGCCGGGTCGCTGAGATGGGGAAAAAGTCTGCCGCTCTCTTTCTGATCGGAACCGACCACTGTCGGGAGAGGTCCAGAAAATAATCCGTCGATGGTGGAGTGATCTATGAATGAATGCGGGGGGATGGGAGGGCACCCTATTATTTTCTTAAAAGTCGCATTAAAGAGATACAGTTCACCACCTTTACAGCTCATACTGATACACAATTGAAATGCGAGCAACATTTTCAAAATAGCACTATGGCACTTTTCTAACACCAACTTCCACCCGTTGAAAGGCACCTAGCAGCCTAAGGCGTAAAGGAGAGTGGGGCTAATACGTCCCATAGCAGCTGTAAAGCAGAGACCGAGATGGGCTGCGCGTCTAGGAGGAGGCGAGGCTGGACCGCGCCGGGGCCTGCGGAGGGTAGGTATGCGCGCGCAGCGTATGGATCCTCGGGGATCCATTGCCGTTTTAGAGATTCACCCCTTATTTCCATAATGCGGACCCGATTGTGAATATTAGAGATACGCACTTGTTTCACGTATTAACGGACTTTGGTCAGTAAAGATAAAAATAACGACCCCCATGTCAAAATAAAACAAAAGTGACGTACAGTATACTTTTTGTTGCTTTGATAGGTTGTACAACTTCATGCGTTCGGAATACAGAAACGTGATCACCATCTTGTTACCCTTCACATACACGCTCATAAGCACGGCCACACTTTACACGAGGCTGCGGTGCGCAGTGTAGTAAATTTCAAGACAGACCGACCTTTCTCTGCCTGCCCGACTGACCTAAAGCGACAGGCGAGGAGAAAAATGGACAAACATAAAAGAGAGGCAGAAGGTTTCCGGCTAAGGCGGAATTGGCCCCTGGGGTGCTAGCAAATCATGCGGGCTGGCTGCGCGCGTACGGTAGGCGTACGCCTCAGGTCAGCGTGCGGACTGGGCCTCCAATACTCGTATGTGTGTGTGAGAGAGAGAAAAAGAGAAAAGGGGGGGGGGGGATCCCCATGGTTTACGTTTGCCACAAGTTCAATTTCGTCGACCATGGACTGAAATGTCAGAATAACTTCTACTTTGTAAACAAAATTATGGCTAGCTATAGGCTACGCTCGGGCGCGGATTTAGGTCCGGCTGACAGGGGAGCGATGCACTGTCCGTTGCCTACATACAGGGGCTTTGTGTCGCAAATTGCCTACCTTTCAGGCGGCTCTCTAGAGACGACAGGGGGCTGATCGCCTCCGCCCCCCCCCCCCCTTAATCCGTGCCTGGCTACACTAGTAATCTGCCATCCATTTCTAGACATTTGGCAAAATCTGCTTTACTTTGTTGTAGCAGCTCCTTATTTAGTGAAGTCCTCCTATGTAAACCGAAGACAATAAGAAAAGATTAGGTGAGGACAACTCAGCAAACAAACATATATTTTGACTATGTGCATGTGCGGTCCAAGTCATTCCATATAAGAGATTGCCACCAGGACGCCCCCATTTCGTCGCCCTGCCGTTTCCCTCTTTTCTCACACACGCCCACACACATGTACACACACGAAAAGAACAATTCGGAGAAGCAATCTCGGAGGTTCCTGACTTCCCAACTGACTTCGTTTCTCATCTTCTTCTCCTTCTTTTACCAATTTTGGAGAGAATCCAACCTTAATAAATTACAAAAGAGCGACGCTGGCCGTTATCTCGCCCGCTGGTCGCTGCAGTTACCGGAACTTCGGAAACGAAAAGTAAAGCCATAGTAGTGTACAGAGTTAGCTCAAACAAGCGTGGCGTACAAAATTAAACACTGGCCCTCGAGGAGATAAAGTGGACTTCTTCGAGGTAGAAACAGCCACGTAGAGAGAGAGGGAGGGAGAGAGAACAGCCCAGAGAGAGAGAGAGAGAGACAGAGAGGGAGACCGAGAAAGAGAGGAAGGAATTGGTATAGAGAGAGGGGCGCCTTCTGTAGTAGTGCACAATGCACAACGCCACACCAGAACCTAGCAGACGCGGTCCAATTGTAAGCACGGCAAAGCGGTTTTACGCTGCCGTTATACAGGTAGCTGCTGGAGTCAAGCACAATAACGCGAAGGTGTGTTGCTCCAATTGGTTGCTGCTGACACGGCGCCAATTACCATCCGCTCTGTTTGCAGCGACGCGATCGTTATTGGCTGCACGGCAAAAACAATGCGGTTTGTTTAAGAAAAAAATCTGAGACACTTCTATAGTTTGAAGCAAACTCGTCAGATTGAGGAAAAAAATTAAGACATTTTCTTTGTTTTTTGAGAATCCTAAGATTTTCTATATAGTGATAGAGTTTTCCAACGTTTACCCTCTTTCCTTTAAAAAAATCCGATATTGTTTACACCGCAGATCGAAACAAAAAGAGCGAAGAATGGGTGAGGGGTAGCCCCCCCCCCACCCCACCCCCAAAAAAACAACAAAAACAACGAAGTTTCTGAAAAAGGCACTGCTCATCAAAATTGGCTTCACCCCCACCCCTCTCCTCGACATGGGCTTTTTCTTAAAGTGGTTGGACAAGTCATGACAGTTGACAGTTCTGAGGGGAAAGGGTGAGGGGGTTGTTGATTTTTTTTGCTAAATTTGTATTTGTATGGTTTGCGAGCCTGGCAGGTAGCAATAAAGTTGGGCCGCCCGCAGATTTGTTTCACAATCAGTGTGCAATCAAAACTCCCACAAATACGCGACCGTGCTTTTCTCAAAAATCTCGACATCACCTCAAAATATGAGGCGGGAAAAGCACACCTCACCTGTAGGTTTTTCCGAATCAACCGCAGACTTCACCGAAAAATGTTCCCTGTGGAGTGGAAGTATTAGCACTGGTCTAAAACTATTTTGATTTGAGATTCCCATACTAACGCGCGATCTGTAACCTCACCGTTTTCTGATTAGAGAAGTTTAGAAATAACCAGTCGCCAGCAGCCTATTTGTGGGCAATAACGAATTTGCTCATGTACAACTATTTTCAGTTTTTCATCGGCCGTTGGCAATTTCTGGTTACTGTGTTTTCTTGTACAGGTCCTCAGCGCACTCAAAAATCACAGTGGACTCAAGAACACCCGCTCCTTTTCCCCCTGCGGCCTACACACAAATCGGCGCCAAGGCTCGGCCCGTCCGGGAAGAAGGGGGGCGTGTTAAGTGCTGCTGGCCGGGCGGGCTGCTTTTTTTGTTGTTTTTTCTCGTCCCTTTCTCCTGCTCGACGCAGTGCGGCTTGATTCACGCATATGCTCTTTCTCCCTCTTCTTTCTTTCCCTCTGCGGAGCGCTCGGCACTCAACCAAATTATCACTCAGTTTATAAGATCTACTGGCTGGCGGGTGGAAGGAGGCGGCGCTGGCGATCGTCTCAATAGCCATGCAGTCGACGACTCTCGGAGTGAAAACTTGAGACAACGACGTCATCATGTCGATTGTTTGATTGGATGTTGTTAGATGGAATGGCGGGGGAGGCTGAGGGAGAGGAAAGTTTCGTCTGATAGTCATCGCGCGTGAGCTCGTTCCGATTACTCCGGTCACTATCGGCACCACTAAAGAAAAAGAGGGGTAGAGTAGGACGAGGATCCTCGAGTTTCTTCTCCCCGAGCTTATTTTAAAAACATGATATTTTGGCGAGAAACAACAGCACGTGCGCAGAATCGCTGACCGTTTAAACGGGTTCACGACACAAAATTCTCACGCACAGCATCTTCTGAACGTTCCACGACTGCATGATGTCTTCCCTTTTGCCAAGCTGGCTCGTGAGTCTTCCTCCCAGGGGGTCAGCTTTCAGAGTGGCGACCGAGACAACAGCCCCCCTCTCCCCCTCAAAGAGTTAGGCAGCCTTGGCAGCCGCAGGGGACCACCACTTGATCCGTCTGCTGCAAAAAGTAAAAGGAGATAGAGAGGCCGAGAGACGCCGAGAGAGAGAGAGAGAGAGAGAGAGAGAGAGAGAGAGAGAGAGAGAGAGAGAGAGAGAGAGGCGAGCATGAGCCGGCATTATGCGGTACTCCTCCATTACTATGATTAGGCGCCTGTGGGTAGCAAGGTCGACAGAGACAATCGAAAAAGGCGCACGCGCTCGCAAGCGGGAGAAAAGCCCTCCGCGAAATATGAAAACAGTGACACCACGTTTTGTGGTGTTGTGAGCCGGTGACGCTGGCGCGCCTGTGGAGTCGGGGGTAGGCCACCAGGTGCGCGCACGTGTGGGCGTGCAGCCTACCGCCGTAGGCTGAAGGCGATCCGTCATCAGGTTCGCTGAGCAGGAGGCGGGAGCGGACTAAAGAGAGTGGGGGAAGCAGGAAGGGGCGGAGGGATGGAGAGGTGGAGAGAGTGAGAGATGAGACGGCGGCGTCTGCTTCCTCAGACGCTTCATCTCCACCGCCACGCAATCTTGACCACTCCGCTGCGGTGGAGCCGAGGTGGAGCGATGCCGCGCAGTTAGTCTGTTCTAATCTTGTCCGTTCGCCGCACAGAGTGTCGTGTATCACCCCCTACGCACGGCACCGTGTCGGGGCGCGCGTGGGAGGTGGCGGGGGCACGTCGAATAGACGTGCGGACGGTTTTGGAAGTGGGAGGCGAAGGGGGATGGGGGGGGGGGGCTTCAGGCCAACCCACCCTCAGCAAGACCACTAAACTCTCGGCAACTTTCTCTTGGAGATGGGCTTATCACCCCCCAATCGTGGTCCGCAGGCTGCCACACAGGCTGCCACACAGGCCTGCCTCCCCGGGGCCCCCGCGCTGGCCCCGGCCCGGGCCACGTCAGAGGCAAGTGGTTCGGACTTATTCAGCTGGGAGAGGGTGGAGTTGAGGGCGGCGAAACATGGAAGAAAGGAGGGGGACGTGACATCGGCGCCCAAGTGGCGTGTCCTGTAGGAGGCCAAAACACGACGGACACCCGTTTCAATGAGTCTGGCATGGAGCACCCTCGGGGGCCATCAAGAGGCACGCCCCTCTGTCAGCGGCATTAAAAATTACTTGGCGAAGATTATTCACATCGGAAGTCATTATGCAAATACAAAAAGCAAAGCACAGACGCGGACATTTTAGAGGGAAAGAAGAGAAACAAAGGGCATGTCAAAACTGCTCGCCTGGCTGCAAGTCCAGTAGTCGGCAGTGTCTGTGCCCGAGCCACACACCAGTTTGATGCAATCTAATTGAACTTGCTCAAGTTTGGGATTCCATCAGAGGCTAGCTGAACGATCCATACAGTGTTTACCAGGGCTTATGTCCACATTGGTTACCACAGAGCGCAGTACCAAACTTTTTAAGCTGTGAGGATTTCCCCCCACCTCGTTCCGCTTGTTTGATCTAGTCGGACAGCGCAATTCGCGCCGCGTCGTCATGTGTACCCACCGTTTCGATACATTCGCACCTCCCGTCCTCTTTCCCTAACCCCTTTCCCAAATCTCCTCTTTCATCTCGCACAAGCGCCGACACGCGCCTGATGCGCCTCCCGTGGCGCCCTCGTGCAAATCTGCCCACGGGAATGACGATATGCGCACGTGGCGTGGCTGTGCGACACACTGGTGCAGCGTTCATTAATAAACCGGTTGGAGGGGCGCGGCACGACTCACCCCCCCCAACTAAAAGTGATTCCGACTGGATTGTCAGACGGCGGAGAAGAAACTCATAAACGCCAAACGTGATGAAACTTTACAATAAACGACTCATAATGCCAACGAGATCTGGCAGCAGCGCGCTCCGCTCGAACGGGATGAGGGATCCACCACAGTGTGTGCACGCTCACAAATTATGCGGCGGGGGGCATCAACACAAAAAAAAGTGGGGGGAAAGTTGAAAATTCAACAAATGTCGTGGATGAAGGTCAAACTAACTCCATACACTGTACTCGTCTTTGCTTCGCAGCCCTATTGGCTAGAGCCGTAATAAGGCACAGGGTAAGCCTGACCTGCTGGGCTGGGCAGTGTGCGGCCGGTGTCGACACCGTCTAAAAAAAACACAGTAAGTTGACCAATACTTGATTGGTCAACCCGTTTTACGGTTATCCTGTACTTGTTAAGTAAGGTGTATCAAGTACAGAGTACAGGAATTTTTTTTTAATGGAGCCTCATGGGCACCGCAGTATTTACGTACGTCCATCCTGTTATCGGGAGTGCTGTACTCTTCCTCTTCCTCATCTTTGGCACAGGATATTACACAGAGTACAGTGTAGGCTCCAGACACATGGTCAAGCCTGCAACGACTGTCAATTTCAGTATATAGGTTCTTTCATTCGTTGAAAACTAACTGCTACATCAAATTAAAAGTAAGTGTCTTTGCTCTTTTCAAAACTGACTCCGAATCAAAGAAATTTCCCGTAACAACAGTCGTCGCAGGCCGAACCCGGCCTCTACAGCTGAGCTGCGAGGCTCTAGCGACTGGTCCATTGGGATGCTGCTAATCAGACAAATTCAGCAGCACCCAGGTCCTGCAGGGTGTCCTCTGCCGGCCTGCTGGTTCCTCTATGGGCCGGCCGGCAGCCGGCTGAAGTTGGGCGCAGCTGAGCCGCGCTGAATTAAAACTTACGAGCCACTGATGGAGCGGGCTGGGCCCGGGCCGCAGCTCAGCCTCGGGAGTATGAAGCGCTCCGTTACCTGCGAAACACAGAGAAAAGGGATGGAAAAATTAAAATTAATTCCACGAGAAAATGGCCGGAAAATAAACACGGGCCGCGCCAAGAGGCCAAGTTTAGGGAGGGAGAGAAAGAGGAAACAGGGGGGAGGGGGTTGTGTCCGCACGGCCCTGGCAGGCGGCAAGGGGAGGGCCGGTGGGGATCAGCCCGCCAAGATCCCTGCTTAATTCAAGCGGAGCCCTGCAGAGCGCGCCACACGGCCAGCAAGTCACGCCGGGCGAGGGGCAGGCGGGGAGGATGGGGATTTGAGCGTCTCGGTGCGTCCACTCACCACCTGCTGCAACAACAGCTTGCATCCCGTCCCGAGCGGACTGACCCCTCTCTCCCGTGTTAATTCCGGAGCTGAGGCCGGAAGGCCGTGACTAGGATGAGGACAGGGTGGGAGAGCGGCTGGCACGGGACAGCTGATGGCACGGCCGAGTTACACACATGTGCGGCGGTGCCTTACGGCTGGGCCGAATAAACAGCAAAAAAAAGCCGCAACACACCGTGTGCGCGAACAAAGGACACGCGCGCGGCGCGCGAAAACAAGATAAAGAGGAAAACGCGAAATCGAAATCACCTCCCCTCCGGCGGCATGGCCCCCTCCCTGCTCCACTCGCGGCTGCCGAGGCGACAACAAGCAGCACGGGAGCGCGGTGCGTGGCGACGCCACAGCGAGCTAGGTCACCCGGCCCCACATAAATCTCAACAAGTGTCTTATAAGGCAAGCGCTGCCGGTCCGCGGCCGCCGCGGCGTCACACGGGAATACTAACAGCGGCGGCCTTTCTTATTAGAGGTCGGGCCGCAAGGCAAGACACCACGCACATTCTCTAAACAAGGAACCGCAACTGTTCACTCAAAAACATCAAGAGTTGTTTTACTCACACTACAGAATATTAAAAATGAACACATTTTTTTCGAAGCGTCTAATAAACGTTTTAACGTCTTTTGGGGTCAGGAGGACGCACTTATCGTTCGTAAGCACTTTACAGTGCGCAATCTTGCTATTCGGCTGTTCAAGAGGAGGAGATAGGGGGACGGTGGGCAGAACCGCCGGCGTCGATGGCCAGCAATGTTAAGCAGCGACCTGCTCCTGCTAGCTGGCTCCTGCCCGGCGCAGTATTGTTAGCCAATGTTAGAGAGCGCAACACTCACTCACCCGTACACAATTTCCCCAGTGCTAAAAAGTTGTTTTATGGTCTCCGCCTGGAACCCCCCCTCTTAATAATCATCCCTTATCAACAAGAAAAAAAGCTAGCTAACACCTTAAAGTTCCTTACACATCATTGATGTTTTAAGGGTTTTAAAGTATCATCTGCTAAAATTTGAACTTCCCTTGTCAAAGCGAATGGAACGTGGCAATGTGACTCGGAGCCGGAAGAAGTACGTAAAGCAAATAAATGTAGCACAGGGTTAAACCTTGGAAAACCACACTACAAAGTTCCCTGCAAAGAATTTTGAAGTATTGTAAGATAGTTTGCATTGCAAACTATTTTCTTCGTAGGTTGCGAAGAAATGGTTTGCAAGGTTCGTTAGAAAACTAAATCTTTGCAGCGTTACGATCAATTTTCTTTGTAAGATGCGAAGACCTCGTCCGCAATATGAAGGATTTAGTTCAAAATGCAAAGCATTTTACGACGCTTCAAAATTCTTTGCAATGCAAAGTTTAGTTCCTTGCAAGCTTTTTACAGGTGTCAATACGTGCCTTGAAGTAGACGCAATTTTTTATTTGGAACCCTTTTTGTAAAAGCACTTTTTTTCTTATTTTGCTTCTCTTTTTTTTTTTTTTTTTTTTGTGGGAGAGTTCGATTGGTCACAGTGCAGTGGGTCTTGATTATTTATCATTTCGCGTTCAAGCCCTTCACCTCTCTGGGGAGGGGCGAGAGAGAGAGAGAGAGAAGCCAGCCGGTCCGATTCACCCGGGGGAGAGTCACGACTCATTTGTCGCGCTCCGAATGGCACAAGTTTGGTCGCGGAGCACGCGGTGCGTTGCGGCAGAGAGAAAGAGAGAGATAAACGATAACTTTTAATACTGGCGGGAAAAGAGACAGAGCGGAGGGCTGGGAGGCGAAACGGAAAAGAAAAATACTCCTCGAGTGCGTCTTTTTCCCCCACTCGCCCCGCAACCACAAAATAAAAAAGATTGCAGGCTTTTCCATTATTTTGATAGACTGCTTCATATACGAAGAGCCATTTGAACTAGCACCGAGTGTGTCTGAGTACATGCGTGTGTATGTGTGTGTGCGCGCACACGTTCGTTGTATGTACCCAGGCCGTACCCTCGTGAGGCTCTCTGCCAAACAAAGGCTGCCTTAACACGAAACACACACACACGCACACATGGGCGCCTTCTCACACACTTATCACACGGGGGTGTGGGCCCAAATCCCTCACGCTGCGTCGCCCGCCCGCCGGGAACAAATCCCAAGAAAGTGAAAATATGCGTTGAGCGGCCCCGCGTGGCCCGGGCGGGCGGTGCCCCAGGCGGCCCGCCCCGCCCTGCCCCGCCCGCCAATGTCTGCGAGGGTCCACCTCAGTCATATGCGGCCTGGGCGATATTTATGTGCACGTTGAAGGCTGCCGGGAGCGAAAGATTCATGCCCAGCCCGGGATAAGACCGGTCCGATACATGGAGAGGGAGAAAAAAGGAAAGGGGGGGGGGGATAGTGAGCGCATTTTACGAAGAAAGGAAAAAAATGAGTTGGGGGGTTGGGCGCTGCTACAAAAATGTTATCGTAAAAATAAAATGCAAAGGACTTGCAACGACAATGAAGGAGGGTTTCCTCGCAAATGCTTTCTCTTCCCGCTTGCCGGGCGCGCCCGGTGCGTTGCACAGCCACCCACTTACCGGCCAAGGGTTCCAAGGCGGGGCGTGGCGGGTCTGCACAGAGAGACGCAGCGCGACGTACTCAAGGCAAACAGGATGGAATGGGATTGTGTGCTGGGTACACACTGCTTTGCAAGTGCAAATGCCGGCCGTGCTGCTGCTAACGCGTCCTCCAAGCCGGCCGCCCGGGCCGGAGCTGGACCGGGGGGGCCTGCGGGCACCGTCGACTTTTTGGACTACCACGCTTCAATGAGCAAACACCACATCGTTAACTGTGCGAAACAGTGAAGCCCTAACTCCTGGCGCAAGTTTATTATTTCTAGGGCAAGTCAAGTTTGAACGGGGCGGTATATAAGCCCCTGTTCCGCCGCAGGTGCTACCCACCCTCTCCCTCCTCCGCGAAGCCAACCACCTATATCGCCGTAAATCGTCAAAGCAAATAACCTCCTCTCTGCTCATTGTGCTACTGTCTCCGAGTCGTGACAATTTCTCTCCGCGCTCAGCCCCCCTCCCTCTCTCTTTGGCCGTATCCGTCAGCCCATTGTGTCGGATCCGGTCACGTGACTGGGGCCCGTCGCCGTGACTGGTGTGTACGGTACGGCCGAGGGTTGGCGAGGGGAAGGCTCCCGCAAACACGTGCCTGGAGGGTCGTGCCCGCACCGCGGCCGCGGCCGGGCCCAGCTTCCCTGCACCAGCAATATGCAAACACTGCACTCACGACCAGCCCTCCTCTCCGCTCCGCTCGCTGCTGCTGCTCAAAAAGATTATTAAGCGGGGAGGGAAAGAAAAGAAAAGGCAGGGAGGAAAAAAGAGAGGCGCGCTGACACCATATCACTTCACTGCGCCCTTCGCTCGCTTTTATTCCCCGAATAAACAAACGGAGCCACGTTCGCGGGCGCACACACCCGCACGGATGCGAGGCGTAGTGACTGCTCGCCCCCAGTTAACTAGGCGGGCTCCCCACCGCCGCTCCCCGCTGCACCCCAAATTGATCCGATCCATACAAAACATCTGGCTTTGAAAAATCCACCATGTTAGGATGACAAAAGGCCGCCATCCAGATGGTGCTGGGGCTGGCGGGGGGCCTCCAGAGGCCCCGAGGCGACCACGCAGCGCCACGCTGCAAAGTGAGCGTGCGAACGTGCACGAGAGAGCGCCGTGTGGAGAGAAGGAGGGAAAGGGGGAGAGAGAGGGAGGGAGGGAGAGGGCAAAAGGAAGGGAGAGAGAAGCTCGGATGACGAGACGGAGTGTGAAGGACTCGTGTGCCCAACGCGCAGTGGTAATCCGAATGAAATGTCCTCAAAGGCGCGCGCCGCAGCACGCCACGCCCCGCCCCGGGCCGCCCCCGAGGGCACCCGAACCCACACAAGGTCGTGCCTCCGAGGTGGCCATAGAGACCGTCCCGTACGACGGCGCGCCGCCCTAAAATGAACCCCATGAGCAGCAGCGGCGGCGGCACGAGTTTGAGCGCTGAATAAAATATGAACGACGGCGTGTCGTGTCGTGTAGCGATGAGACGTGAACGCTTCACGCGGCTAATTGTGTGCCGAGGAAAGGGGCCCCGCTGTAATGGGCCACCCTGGCGGGCCCCGCCCCGCCACTGCTCGCCCCTGTATACTACTCCATCCCAACTCAATTTCGACAAAGTTTTGCAAGCAATTGACGCCGCGCGAGCCCGCGCGCGCGCGCGCCCAAAGCCAGCCTCGCGCTTTTTCGGGCTCCGCCGCCTCCATGGTCCTCTTGTGCTGTACGAGCGGTTTTCATCCGAGATTGACGTCCTTGCCAATGGTCCGCCAGTCCGAAGGGGAGAGGCAGAAGCAGCGCTGAGCTGCGCGCGAAGGAGAGAAGTTCCTCGACCAGACCAGAAGAAATGGACTTCAATACCGGCCGGCAGAAGGGATGCGCGTGGCATTGCAGCGTCGGACGAGCTTCCACGGGCGGCCATCTTGAAATGTTTTGTTACGATTTGAAAGTCAACCAGGAGATGAGCCCTGCGGGGGTAGGGGGTTGGCTCCCTCCCACCTCCGGGTGTCAGCCAGCCCTTCCAGGGGCCCCACGGCCCCATGCATGCCATAGCAGACTGTTTTATTTCAAGTGAAACACATGGCGGGCTTCCTTAAAACTTGTCTCGCCGCCGCCCTCGGCCTCTCGCCCCGCGCTACGCCGTGCTACGCCGGGCCACGCGCTCCATTATGGATGTGTCGCTTGTGTTTAGTGCCCTTGGCTCGCCCGGTCCCCCTACTCCCCCAACCCTCACCCTCCGACCTTCACCAGACGAAACAAAACAGCCCGTAGTCACTTTCAAAAGGTTAGTTTCCAAAGTAAGATAAACCACAGAGCATGGCTGCGCGGTACGGCGGCGGGGAGGGAGGGCGAGGGGGCGGCTCATTGAGCGACGAAAAGTAAGTTTTACACGCACCGCACAATCAGGAACTGAGAATAGACTCGTCGGTAATTATGGCCATTACTCGCCCCGTCGATCCGCTTTGATTCCGCAACCAGCAAAAACAACTACAACAGCGCCGTACGCTCCACCAGACGCAGTAGCTCCCTCGTAAAAAAAGGTGTCTGACGGAGCACAAAACAACGTCGGCAGCGAATCAGCATCTGACCGCACCCCTCCCTCTCGCTCCCTTTATAGGCTCCCCCATCCCTCTCTCCCCCTCTCTCTTTTCTCTCTCTGACGCGGTCTCGGGCTGCGACGGGTTTTAGGCAAATCAGTGTGGTCGGCCAGGCGGCGCCGGCACCGCCCGTCTGACTGGAGGCAGCAGGCGCAGCTCGCTGGCTGCACGCTTATGAAGCAAACAAACCGGTGAGCCCACTCGGAAGTGAAGGGAAGGGAGGGAGTTTGTGGGAGAGGGGGGG
>NW_026267229.1:68617-71137 GCF_000697945.3 Frankliniella occidentalis
CGGCGCCGTCGGCAGCGTGGCGTGGAGGAGTGGCGCTGGAGCAGAAGCCCTTTCATTGTGACACCATTTAGGCGTTCCGCTCGTTTTTAAGTGGGGCCGTTTCGGGTCGTTTCGCTAAAGGGATGTGGGGACAGACTGCTGGCGCGCGCGCTGCCGCTGCCGGCGCCCCCAAGACGTGACTCCAGGGTGCCAGCCCGCCCCGCACCCAGCCCGCACCCGCCCCCCGCCACGGGTCACGTTTTGGGCCATTGCGCTATCGCCCGGCCCCTGCTGGTCGTGGCGCGGGGTGGCGGAGCGGGGCAGCGCACCCTGCAACAGCCGAGAGACGCCGCGGCTCGGGGCGCCGGCCGCCTGCACCCCCACACGTAGGGACATCTCTAATTCCCTTCCGGGCGGGACCGAGGACGGGATACGGAAGGTGTCGATGATCTGCGAAAGGGTTATGGGAGGTACAGCCCGGGGGGTACTACCCGTTCCGGGAGGACGTCTCTCCGCCCCTCTTGGGTCCGGGACGTGCACCACTCGGGGGCCGGAGGCTCTGCGCGCGTGCGCTCATAACTTTGTCAAAAATTAATACGGTAACGCGCGGAGCGCGGCGCGGCCGGCGGCAGGACGCACGACGTTAGCCCGGCCGCCGGATGATCCAGATACATTTGCATATTAATGGACCAGGCGCCTCCTCCTCCTTCCGACGGGTACCTCCGGGTACCTCCGGGTACCGCTGGGTACCGCACCTCGGCGCCCCGCTCATCATGCAAAAGGGTTGGGGGGGAGGAGGAGGCCACCGAGGGGGCACCGGGGCGAGGGGTCAATCTTGCAGACGCGCGCCGAGCAGCACAGAGGGCGGGGGGTTGAGGTGTTTTCATATCCTTCCCCCCTCCCCTTTCACTCGACACGCACGCGCGCGCGCGCACACACACACTCACACACACACACACAGGCCATAAGCCCCGGGGCGCTTTACAAGCCCATAAACGGCCAGCCGGGAGGATTATTTGAACGCGAATACATTCTAGATAGCAGTGGTGCTGCTCGGCGCTGCTCGGCAGAGCTTAGGGGACCCTTATCAGCATCACTCGGTTTTTGCACCGGCCTCCTGACTGCCATTAGTTTGCGTCTTATCTGTACTCGGGACGCGGCGGGGTGCGGCGGGGCGTGGTGGCCGGGGTGCGGCGGTCCCTGTCTCCCCGGACCCCGAGTAGGCGCGGCGGGCGCGGCGGCGAGAGAGCGAAAAGTGTTTATATGCGCACCGAGTAAAGCGACAATGAGCCTCCCACTCCCTCTGCTGTCCCCTCCTCCCCTCCTCGGGGAGAAGCCACAATAAAAGCGAGGTTTCTTCTTCAGAGTGGCCGCGCCCCTTAAGAGGGCGTTCTGCTGTGTCAGTGACCTGTCTCAATGCGATGTCACGTCGTTGTCACGTCGCCCCAAGCCGTTGCCCGCACCGCGCCGCCTCGCCCCACCACGTCGCTCCCCCTTGCTGACCCCACCACCATCACCATCCCCATCGTGAACGGTCGAGGATTTCGCTAAAGCGAGCGCAGCAGAGGTGTTCCGGGCGGCAACAACAGACATTTAACGCCGACAACAAGCCCGCTCTCTAACCCAACAGCTTCTTCGGAACACCACACTGCAATCCTACCTACTCAGACGATACTTGTCGGACGATTGTCGTATTGCTGCCGAAATGAAGATGAAGCCACACAGCCTATCTGTGTGGTATACGAAATGAAATATAAGTATGAAATGCGAAATACGAAATGAAATATACGAATGAAATGCGAAATCCTTGGGTTCGCTTCGACGCTTCCTGCCATTCGACGCGGTATTGGTTAGGGAATGATGGTACCGACTAGAAAGAAAAAAAAGATATAGAAGGAAGCAGCAACCTGACCAGAAGTGCCTCTGAACGCTCACACCCCTGCCTGCAGCAAGTGTTTTTTTGCCGATCAATAGAAGCCACATTCTTGGCCTCGCAACGACGGCCATGATGCGTGGTCTCCAGCGTGAGCATAGCAGTCCGTCCAGCCACCCGTTGGAGCCGCCGAATAATAGGAAATCGAAATGCGGGCCAGGAGTCCGGTTGCGCAGCTTTATTTCATTAGCTAGAATCATTGAAGGGCCCGAACTCCGAAATCGATCCTCGGAATAGGATGCCCTGCCTACCACTCATACTACCCACACAACCCTCTCTTTTCCCCCAAAGTAGGCTTGCCACAAAGTTTTCGACACGCAAATTAGTTGCTCAACAATTTCTGCGATTAATTCAGCAGGAGGAGAGCGCAGCCAGGTGTGTTGACGGACGGGCCGGCGGGCCGCGGCACCATCGCCCCCTCTGATCAATGCACGTGTCCAGGTGCGAGTATCGCGCGCCACGTCAAACAGCGCGGGTCGAGTTTCGTGAAAAGAGTTCCGGACCGCAGACGCTTTTCACAGAACAGGTGTTTTTCTCCTGCCGCCACGCCACGCCCCGCCCCGCCACGCCGCGGGTGTTACATAACAGGGAACACGGGGTGGGGTGGG
>NW_026267229.1:71359-72708 GCF_000697945.3 Frankliniella occidentalis
CAGCAGCAGCAGCAGCAGCAGCGGGCGAGCCCTGCGCAGGGGGCGCAGCCGCGGGCTGAAGAGCGCATCGTTAGACGTTTAATTGAGTCGCTAACTTGGAGGCCCGGTGCCCCGGACCGTCCGACCCACCCCGCCAGCGCCACCCCGGAAGCGGAGCTGAGCTTGGAGATGGCCAACAACTACCTTCTCGCCCCGCCAGCCAGCCTCGGCCCCTCGGCGCGCAGCCCAGCCCAGCGCAGCCGCCCGGCTCGGCGCTTGCCAAACGATGCATGGAAAACCCTCGGGCCCATCTCGTGCCCTTCTCCCTCTTCCCCCGCCGCCTTCTTGCCTCTTCTTCCGGACACTGAATGTAAAAGCAACTGTGGAGGCCTAGTGCCTCGCTCCGCTGTGCCCCGCTGTGCCCCGCTGTGCTCCGCTCCGCCCGCCCCAGGCCATTGCCTTCAATCTCACCCTGCAGCTCGTCACGCGGCTCACGCTCGTTACGACGCCTGCTAGAGCACGCGCACACCACCCAGCATCTTATCTCTCGTCCTTTTCTGCTTTTCTTTTAAATCTCTCTCCTGTTCGTCGTTGTTATATCGCTTTAAACTTCTGCTATATTCTTACTCACATCTTGAACCCCGTATATAATCTGAGCGCCGGATACAGTTCGAAGTTAGAGAAGCCGAAAAGATATGAGAAAAGAAACATGACTTTATTATTTGCGAAAAACAAGGTTGGGAAATAATATGTAACACGCAGGCGGCGACACTGCACCAAGCGACCGGGGTGGCGGATTTAATACCAGTCATGGAGAGTTTCTGTAAGGGGGCAAAATAAACGCACCGTGTATATGAATGGACGTTGCACTCTATCTCCCCAGCCCGACAGCGCGACGCCATATATGGCTGACCGAGTTGGCCGGCCGCATATCGTCTGCAGATGGACAGGGGCAGCCCGGGGGAGGAGGGGGGCGGACAGAGTTGCAGTCCGCAGACAGAAGCACGGACACGGACAGACAGGCGGGCTGGCGTAAAACGCTGACTGCTCATCCGTCCAAAAGGGACAGGAGGAGGAGGAGGGGGAGGAGATGGGGCCAGGAGAAAGAAAAGAGCAGCGACCGGGATAGGAGCTCCTAGGCGAGGCGGGGCGGAACGGGGCGGGTGCGCGAGGGGCTGAGGGAAGGGGTGAGTTTTAATCAAGGGCGTGTTATGCCAGCGCCTTGGGCGAGATGCTCGGGGCGTCCGAACGCCGCAACAAAACAGCGCGACGCTGCGACATCCCCTCCTCCTCCTCCTCGTGATACATTGCGGCATGAACCAAACCACAGCGAGGCCTGCACCGCCGCCGACATCAGGAAGCCGGAGCCT
>NW_026267229.1:73118-77679 GCF_000697945.3 Frankliniella occidentalis
GGGCGGGCGGGCGGCAGGGGGCCGGGACCGCGGCGCGGCTGGGGCAATCCAACACCGGCAACGACTCCCTTTTCAATGCAGATTTCTTTTCTCTTTTTCCTCTTGGCCGAATCGCCGAGGGAATGTTAACGGTGGGGAGACCCCTCCATAAAACGGTATATAGTGGAAAATGGCGCCATAACAACATCTCCAGCAGCGCGTCCCGACGGGCGTATATTACTTCCCCTTTCATAATCGGGCTGAGCAAGGCGAAGGGCGGGTCGGGGAGGGGGACACGGAAGGGCGGAGGGGGTAACGAGATGCGTCTGCATTCTGCCCTCTCATAATTAGTCGACAAAAACTGCAGCTATAGCGAGAAGTACCATGCAGCCCAGAGAGAGAGGGGAGGGGGCGAGAGAGACAGTAGTAGAGAAGGGGGAAGGGTTGGCGAGGATCGTGTTCACTGACATCTGGAATCGCTGCGCTAAGGACGTGCCCGAGTGCTATTAGGCAGGACCAGTCCGAGTGCCTCGCGACGAGAGAGCGAGAGAGTGCGTGCGAGTGGGAGAGTGGGAGGAGGAGAATGCATGTGGATCGGGGATGTGAAGGGTCAGGGGAGAGGGAGGGGGCGACAGAGATAGGGGCAGGGAGAAAGAGGGGCTGGCCTCTCCTCAGGCCCGCAGCTATGTCGCACACTAGTTTGCCCAGTTGGGCACTGTTTGGGGTCGGAGTGGTTGAGAGGGGTGAGGGGGAGGGGGTGGGGGTCTGGGTGTGTCGTGGCGTAGCGCTGCAGGGTTTGAGCCCGCCCGGGCCTCGGCCGTGCCGGCCCACCCAGCAGCAGTATTAGTTCTAGCGCCAGTTGTTGTTGTAGCAGCAGTCGAGTTAGTTGTGCTTATCTGCGGTGAACATCCAGAGGGGGACGTGCGACGTGCGGTGTGGTGGTGCGGCTCGCTGGCCTCACGGCAGGCGGGCGGCCAGACCGAGCAGGCAGTCACGGCGTCACGCCCCGCAGTCAGCCTTGAGATACTCGAACCCTGCTCGCCCCGCCCGCCCGGTGCCCCAGCAACTGTCTGCGCGGGACACGGCGCACCGTGGATCCTGTTGGGCCAATCTCTCCCACCGGTGATTGCCTCTCAAGCGCATCGAATGAATACAAAACAAAAAAATAAACAAACAAAAACAAGACGAAAAAAGCCGTACGTGACATATATGCATGCCCTGCTCCCGTCAACCCTTCCCTTCATCATCTCAAACACACACCAAAAAAATACAATCGTAAAATCGGAGCGGGATGTCAATCCGTTTCATGCTCTTTATGAACGGGACAAAAGCCCCACTCGATTTTTATTTCCAGCTGGGCGGTAACGGTCCTAGCCACACAACGGCAACGGCACAACACTGCATGGGCGTTGTTGTCGTCATGATGCGGTAGGGGTAATTTTTTCACAGCTTTCTAATCGAGTTATACGAGTTATACACACAAAAGGTCGTATGTGTCGCGTCTACACAGTAGACTCAAGTATGTGAATTGTGAATTCCACGCAGTTCGTAAGCACGTTGCATTTTCATCCGTGTACTTGCATTGGGCTGTGAAGCGAAAGAAGGTGATAAGTGACTTACCCCGCAAACTGAGTTAGGTAGGCACCACGTAGTACATAGCAGTCTGCATCTGTCCACCAAATAGTTTGGGGATATCTTACATAGGATGAAAGAAAAGGAGTGAAGTCCTAGTAACCTCCTTTTGCACAATAGTTTCACGTACCAAAAGGTGATGAGTCGACCTTTCCCAGAGTCATCAAAATTTCAACAGAGCAAAAAAAGTTCGGTGCATTTGACTCTTTTTTATACCAAAGGTTTGTGAAAGTTAACTTGACTTATCCCCTTTTGCACAATTGACGTTTTTTCAAACCAAGCATATTTCCTCTACAAAACGACATGATTCATCCTTTTCAAGTTAGAATCAACATTTAAACACACGTTTATTTCCTGCGACTAATAATGATTGTGTAGGGCTAGTTTCCTTGATATGAACTTTCAGAAATATTCCCAGACTATAACACACCATAACCTATAGATTAACTATATTTTATTTACATGAGATTTTTAATTTTAAAAGTTATGTCTACTTGACGTCTTTTCCAAATTTTCCAATGACATAACACCAAATTCTGAACATGTGACAAGAGTTAAGTCGACTTGTCTCCCTTGTCTCCTTATGTTGCGTTAGAGGAAAGAGATAAGTCCACAACTCCATGAAGGAGCGTGATAGTGAAAAGTTTCTAAGTGCCAGTAATATTCCTTTTGTAAGTGCATTCCATCTTCATCATCTACATATCTAGTAAGTTATGTGCAAATAGTTCTTTTGATTTCCTGAGGAGTGTGTATTTTGCACCTATCCCCTTCTTCCGTTTCACAGCTCCATTGAAATAGTTCTGTGTGAAATTCCAATAAGAAACATTGACAAGTAGAAGAGTGCGAATGGGAATTCACACACCGACAAGTGTACGACGTTGACGCTCTTAGGTTATTCACAGGTGTGTCTCGAGCACATGCCGCACCATGGTACAAAGTAATTCGGTCGGTAAACCGATTATCTTGGTCCTCCCTCTGGAGCGCCCACCCCACGCGACAGCCAACCTCAAACGCAGCCAGTGCACTTTACTGCATCGTAAAAGGAGAGCAGCGCGGCGAGCACAAAGTGAAGCGACGGCGGCGATCAAGTCCAGGCGGGCGGGCGGGCTGCTCATCAGACGGCTGCAGGTGGCCGGGGGCGGCGCTGCTCACCGCCGTGGCGCGGTGGTGAGCAGCGCGGCGGTGAGCCGGTCTCTGTACTGCGCTGTACTTGGCTTTAATTAAATGCGGCACGCTGCGCCACGCCGCGCCTCGGCAGTGCACGCAGCGGCGGTGGCCGCAGCGACGCGATGGACGCCCCTCCCCGCCCCGCCCCGCCACGCCACACCACGCCAAGCCAAGCCACGCGTGCATCGGGCCGGAAGCCACGGAAATGAGCAGAGCAACACCACCACATGACTACACGACCGACCGTCCTTGCCGCCGGTTGTTTTGCGCTCTTACGAGCGATGGCCTCGCCCGACATGGAGTGGCGTTCTACCGTAAACGAGGAACAGTGTCCTCTCCTGCGATACGCGTATTACTCTCGTTTCTTTTGTTTAGAAAAAGAAAACCCAGCAGAAAAACAGGGGGAAGACATTTTGTTTTCCGCTAGTTTATTTGTGACAGAGTCACGAAAATGTCGCGGATATATTCAGACCGCTCGTTGAGAGTGCTGCTGTGTCGCTGCTGTCATGCATGTAAACACTCACTGGACGGGTAGCGGCGGGGCACTCGACACCATGCACCATGTGCTCACCTGCAATAGACAGACAGATTTAGAACGGGTCGCTGCGTCAACACGGCAAAAGAAAAACAAGCAATCAACAAGACAAATAGCAACAATGGTGATGGCAACCGACGCACATGTACATGTATGAGTGTGGGTGCATGAGTGTGTGTGTGTGTGTGTGTGTGATTGTGTCTGTGTGTGTGTGGCATATTGTGCATACGCCGAGTACGAGGGATGTGGCGAACCAACCGGCGCGCAAAAGTTGGGAGAGTTTTCCGAGAGAAGGGGACAGAGAGGGGGTAGAGAAATGGAGGCAGAGAAAGAGAGGGAGAAACAGAGAGAAACACACAAGACGGCAGCAGTTGTTCCGTGAAAAGAAAAGAGCAAGGAAAATAGTGACGATTTCTCACGCGGTCGCTGCCAGCGCTCAACCTCCTCCGCTGCCCCACCCCCTTTCCAGACAGCCTCCTCCACTTCTCAACGCACACAGCACGTCACGGGCTCCCCTCAGGTTCCCAAGGTTCACTCCAGGGGGTCCTGCGGACCGGTCCTGGACCTATCCCGGGGCCCGCAGCGGCCCGTCCCAGGCTCGCCCACACTAACTGTAAGTCACTGCGATTTCTCACTTGTGACAAGTGTCCCTCCTGCGGGACCGACCTCATCCTCCTCTCTGCCGACCCGCTCTGCAGCCGGCCACCGGCCCGCCATAAAGAATAAAGAGGCGCACGGAAAAGTGGCTCACGCCCCCGCCTCCGCCTCACGCCACCCGGCCCCGCCGCGCGGGTATGGCAGGCGTGGTGGTGGCGTGCCCCAGTCAAATAAGCAGGTGGCCAGGGGCGTTCCCCGAGGGGTGGCCCGCCCCACCCCGCCCGATCGCATGCGCAGCAGAAGACGAGCCGAGCTTGCTCCATCATGCGCTCGAGCAGCACAGCCAGATTTCTCATCCGGCCCCGGCCGACGGCGCAGTGAGAGCACGTGACGCACGAAAAGGAAGGGGGAACAGGGGAAGGGGAGGGGGGTAGCAAGGGGGTGGAAGGCAATCGCGTTAATGCGGGCGGCGGAGGCGATTGGACGACTGTTGCCTGCCGCGGCGGGGCGAGGCAAGTCGCTCCAATCTGCCGGCCGGGCCGCCGCCGCCACGCCCAGCTCTGTGTGATGGCGCCCCGAGGCGACGCGGCGGGCCGAGCAAGTTGGGCGGAAAATAGCAGCGTGGGCAGCGCCGAGGGGTGGGCACCGCCC
>NW_026267229.1:78144-79219 GCF_000697945.3 Frankliniella occidentalis
GAGCCACCCCGGGACACCCTCCCCCCTCCCCTACCCACTTTCACCCTCCTCACTCAACTTTTGAAAGTGTTTTCCGACGGCCGAGAGGTTCATCGCCTTCTGGTTTCGGCCTGAAGCAACGCGCGCCGGGCGCGCCACACACGGAAAGTAGAGCCGGGCCAGGTTCATTCTCCCGTCGAGGCGGGAAAAGGGCGACAGGAGAACGTACTTGTAGATGCACTGCAAGGTGTGTACTTCTTGTTACTGATACTCTGGAAACATTGGTGTGAGGCAGTCTCAAACCAAATGGTCTCAAACCTACCTCACATCTATCTGAGTTCCAGAGTAAACTAAGTGTGCCGCTGCTTAACACTTTTAAGTGTGCAACTGCAAGTTGATGGTTGGTGGTGTTCGTGTTCAACTTCGTCGAAGGGAACTCTTATTAGTATTCAAAGTTGCAGTTGCAAACTTAAAAGTGTTAAGAAGCGGCACACTTACAAGTGTTAGCAGTTGACCACTTGGTTTGTGAGTGTTGTAAAGTCGCGATAGTGCATGAGACACAGTATTCCAACCTGTGTGACACGTGTCACTCTCTTTTTAATGTGACGTCACAGCGTTTGAACAACAGTGATGGTCGATGGTCCCGTAAAACACCAAGAAAAAGTTCTATGATAACTCGGTTAAGCGAAGCATGATCTAAACACTAAAATAAAATAAAACAAGACAAACTGTTTCATTGCTGTGTTATTAATGTTTTATTACGTCTTGCTTGACATTTGGTATCGATAAGAAAACTGCCCAGGACTTTTTACCCCTCTCGGAACAAAACGTGTCTAAAAGTAAACTCAAGTATTTGTTAGGTGAACAAACTCCATTCTCCGGGCACTGCTCTCCTCGTCGACCAGCGGAAGAGAAATGAGATGAAAGCAGAGCATCGTTTTCCCTCTTCCCTTTTGGTTTTGTTAATCCGTTTTTCTCATGAAATCCAAGATCCGGACGCACGCTATGTGGGACAACGTTATTCCATTTATTTTTCCGGCGTAGAAAGGAAAAGTGGAGGTCAAAGAGTAAGAAAGAGTGGGAGGGAAAGAGCGGG
>NW_026267229.1:79704-84716 GCF_000697945.3 Frankliniella occidentalis
GGATGATGTGATTGGCGTTCCAGAAGCAGTAGTCGATGCCCAATCAGCGTCAAAGGCGACGACGACGGGCTCCACGTCAGAGATCAAAGGCAGCGCGGCGGCGTTGGGCGAGACGTACACCGCCACCACGCCACCACGCGCCGAGGCCAGCGCACACGATGATGGGCCCACACGCGCGCTAATCCCAGCCAGGAGCATGGACCAACGAGCGGGACTACATGACACTGTATTTTTGTATGGTTACACATGATTCCAAATGTTGGCGACAAAAAAGGTGTTTAGAAACAAATATTGTCAACATATGTGGCAACATCATATTTGGCGGCTTCTCTTTTTTGTCGCCTTAAATAAAGCGACAAATTTGTTACCATTTGGAGTCACAATTTCAAGAGTCGCCTTGGTAAGGCCACATAGGCCTATGTTTCCATTTTTGGTGACAAATTTGTGTGTTGCCAAGAAAGGCGAGAATTGAACTTGTCGCCAAAGAAAGGCTACTACCATGTTAGACAAAATAATAAATTTTGCTACAACGCAACTAAGTCAACAGATATATTTGGTGTAAATAATAATGGATTAGCTCTTTAGCTTAACAATAAGATAGTGAATAGGTTATTATGTGATAGCATATAATTGTTAAGGAATTAATATTAGTTCGCGACAAATATGATGCCTTAAGGCGACATCTGAGATGCCGCCTTGTTTGAAGTGACAAAAAAGAGAAGTCGCCTTTCAAAAGTGTCGCCTCCTCCAAGCCTCGCTGCGACAGCATTTTCCCTATGTACAAGAGATTTAAAAATAAAACTATGGTCACAGAATTGTCACCCACAAAACTTTCTGTTCTTTGTGTGTTTTACTTCTTTTGGTTTGGCAGTTCTTTACTGATGCTCCAAGATCACGCTGCAGCAGCAAACCGTAATCGCGAGGCAAGAGCACGACAGAAACTTGTGTGCCTCTGCAGAGAAGGGCCGGGCCGGGCCGGGCGAGGACGACGACGAGACGGAGACGACGACGTCTCAACACTAAAGTCATTATTAAAACTTTCTGGACACCCACCGCCACCGCACCGCCCCACAGTTTCTCAATGGCCAACTTTTTACGCCGTTAATTATTCATGCCTGCGGTACATTTTCAGCAATCGCACAATCCGGCTGAATATTACATCAGTAATCAGGGAACGGCAGTGCAGAGAGCCGCGCCCGGATCCTGTGCAGTGCACGCTGCTGCTCCACGTCGGCCCGCCTCCGGCCCGCCTCCGGCCTGCCTCCGGCCCGCCCCCTCTCGCGCGATGCTTACCACAACACGATGACAATTTTATTCTGTGCGCCGCCGTGCTGCCGCAGCTTCAGCAGCTTGCCAGGCAAAGAAAAAAAACTGAGTTTTGTTTTTGCAATCATTTTTTTTTGTTTCCAGTCCTTTTTGCGTTGCGCCGAGAGGGAAAGTGGTGTGCGCCTGGCTGAAGAAGGCGCAGGAAATTGCGCCTGCGTTGTGTAACTGATACGAGGGCCACCCTCTCCGACGCCAGAAACAGCGGGGGCAGCAGGGGAGGGGAGGATGGAGATGGGGGTGCAAGGGGTCGCTGGACCTCCGTCTGCCCGGCCCCCCCCTCGTACCACATACCGCATGGAGAGACAGCGCGCAGCAACTTTCACTTTCTCGCTCTCTCTCCGTCTCTCTGACACACACACACACACACACACACACACACACACACACACACACACGCCCACGCCGACGCGCAGGTATCCACGACCTCTAATTGGGAGGTGCGGGTCCGCGCGGGGAGGGATGGGTTCAGGCCGAGGGGAGGAGAAGGAAGCAAGGCGTGAGCTTGTAATTGTGGCGCCGGCACCACCATTTCTTTTGTGGTCCACATCGCCGGGCGATCAGCTGGGCGCCAGGCCCGGGCGCCGCCCCGCCTCGGCCCCGTCCAGGGCAGGCACGTTGGCTTTAATTAAACGCTATTCATTGCCCGGTAACAAGCTTTTGTTGCGGCCGCTCTGCTGGGGGCCTAGTCACCTGCTTTGTCGGGCTGGGGCCCCCGGCGGGGCGGGGCGGGGCTTGGCGGAGCGTGGCAGGGCGTGACGAGAACCCACGGTAGCGACCCGCAGGGACCCCCCCACTCCCTCTGGCTCACTTTAACGTCCGACAGGTCGATGCGTCGGTTTGCGAAAGGGGAAGCCCGCAGCAACGGAGAGCCAATCCACCGACCGAGAGCCGAGAGGACGATTCGACCTCATTCCGAGGTATCTCTTTGTTTCTATCCGCGTGGTGGCTGCGTTCGGCACACGAGGAAAAGTCAACAAGACATTGTTTTTGTAGACTTTTGACGGCAGCATGCGCCGGTGCCGATTTCCCCTTTACAGTCGGCTTTAGGGTTAGCACTCACAAAAAGGCGATGCGCTGGAATTCTGGTAAAAGTCGCGTAAAAGCATTACATTATCTCAGAACCCACTAGTCGGCAGCTGCCGCTGGGCTACGCTGGACCGTCGACCAATGCCAGCTATCGGCACCTTTGACACTTGAATTCAACTAAATGCCGGTTCAGCGAGGGGGGGTCTAGTCCATCCCATCGCCTTTCAGCGATTCTCGATGGTGGAGATCAGCCGCTGATCAACCAAACTTATTCCTAACACGTTGAGTCACCGTGGCTGACCACATTATGTGCCACTGGGCGACGTGACCCTCACAGTGGGCCACAAACGCGTACGGCGTTTCCGAAAGCCTTCGGCTCCCGGACATCATTCTCCTTTTGACGCCGCACTCAACGAGCTAACATTCGTAATAAGAAGAATTAAGGAATTTAACTGCTGTATCATCAGTCCCCTGTGGAAAGTAAGCATCTGGGTTAGCAAATAATCTCCTCCGCGCGGACGCGTCGCCGCCTTTCCCCTCGCGTTTCGAGTACATTGTAGCAGAAAGGCGACACCGCGCCGCCTCGTAACCCGATTGCGCTCTCCGTATTCAGCGCGGTGCAAGCGAGGCCGCCCGCGCCGCCCGCGCCTGCTGGGGAAGGGAACACAGGGCCCGGGCTATCCGATGTCATGCGATTGGCGTGTACAGTGCGCCCGCCCTCCACTTTTATTGCCACGATGCCCGTCTGTGCTTTTAGATCATGTTCCTCCCGGGCCGCACGTTTGCTGCGGGGCAGCGCTGCTCGCGGCGCAGAGGCCGAAAGCGAAAGGGGCTGGCGTCGTATGGAGTAGTGCGGGGGAGGTTAAATCGAGATCGCCTGGCGCCCCACCGTCCAGCCCACCCAGCGTACAGAGAGGTCCCCGCGCGTAAGCGAGTTTACATACGATACGTGAACCATCACGGGTCGGGGAGGGGGCCGGGGTAGGCCGCGGCCGTTCCGAAGGGGAGCCGTTCCAGCGGCGGTGGGCCCTTTTGAATTGCGCCGCGACCAGCCGGCGGCCGGGCGGGGAATGGATATGAAGGGGGAAAGAGCCTCGGAGAGAGCCCCGCGCCCCACCGGAGCGCCGCACCCCACCGAGCGCGCGGTGACCATCGCGATCGGAGAGGAAATAACTGCGACAGAGAAAGAAGGCTTTCTTGAATTCCCTCGTGTATAAAGGAGTGGTGCGAGCCCGTCCTGTGTACATCACAATGCACAGGCCTCGATCCAGGCAAACGCACGCCGCGCCTTCCCGAGCGAGTATCCTCTTTCCCTTTCCGTTCCACTGAAACCTTTCGCCGCACGAGAAGGGGGTGGCGGAAAGCACGGCGGCGGCCGCGGCACCAACGACGTGAGACTGACTGGGCTTCTCAGTTCCGACCCGCCGGTCACGCAGTGAGCAATTAGCCGCGCCGTTCTTCTGGCAGCTCCTTAATAGGATTATTTGTCAATACGACGGGCCCGGCTGAAGATGCCTGCTGCTGCTGCTGCTGCCACCGTTGCTGCCGCGCTCCCCCGGTCGGTGCGGGAGGCGTATCGGCGGCTTTATCGAGGATTACGCTATCCAGCCTGGTAAACAAAGGCCGAGCCCAGCACACTGCTGGAGTGAAACGTACCAAGGCAAACGGCCAGGGGACCGCAAGTGGCGGAAAAGGTTCTAAACTACAGTAGGATGCTGTGCGATGTACGTTACGTTGCATCGCGAATCGATTGGCTATATACCTAAGCGAGTGTACTTTGAAGTAGTAGCAAGTAGCATAGCACAGAGTGCGATTCAGCGGCTCATTTTTACAGTGTGGATCTGTTGTGCTCCACTCCAGAGCCACGATCCCTCGCAGCACAGTGGCCTCCCCCACGCGCACAGATTAGCGCGTCGTATTGGTTATCCGCCTCGTGAACCGCAAAGTCTTCTGTACATTGTGTTGTGAACCACTCGCAGGCCGAGCGCACCAGAGCCGTGCCGGGGTGAGCCCTGCCGAGGGCATCAGACTGGGACACGGTCGCACAAGTCGCGCCCGCATTGCATTGTCGAGGGTCACCGCCCGCTCAGGGTTTTGGTCCCTCTGCCCCTTTGGCCCCTCGGCCCCGGTCTCGGTCCTGGCCCGCCCTTGCCAGCTCCTTGGAGCGTCAATCACAGCCCCGCCACTCCGACAGACTGCGGCCAGCCAAGGCAATGGGCGGCAAAGGGGGCAGGGAAGAGAAGTAGAGAGAGAGAGAGAGAACGAGAGAGGGAGGGTGCGAAAGGACTAGAGGCCCCGAGGCACCACAGCGGGCCACGCTCCATCGCCTTGAAGGTAGAGCCGCCTGGCCTCGCCCTGTCCCTCGCCATCCTGGCCCTGGCCAAGCCAACATCCCCACGCTCTTTCCATCCCCTTTACGCCAATTCCACCCCCACCCCCCCAAACATCCACCACGTCCTCCTCATCCTCCCTCACTCACCACCTTCTGTCTTCTTTTCCTCCCTTCTCACTTTGCTTTCTTGCTGTCTTCCTTTTCGTTTTCTATTTTTTATCTTTCATTCCCTCTTATCCCTATCTTTTCTTTCTTCCGTTCTTACCTTTCATTCCTTTTCTTTCCTCTCCCTTTCTGTCCTCTCCTTTCTGAACTTTCCTTTCACTTC
>NW_026267229.1:90696-91523 GCF_000697945.3 Frankliniella occidentalis
TAGCCCACACACTTGAACAGGCAGGCGCAACGGGCCCCGGTGGAGGGCGCCCGTGGAGGGCGCCAGCAGGAGGCACCCCACAAGGGAAGGGCCTTTGCAAACAGGACTCACCCCCCGCCAACAGCCGAGCCCCGCTGGCACACCAACAACAAGCAGTACCTGGCGAGGAACAGAAAATCAGAGGTTAGCGAGCACAAGACATTCCTTGAACGGAAACAGACAGCAGCAGGAGTCTCTCTTCAGCAAACAAAAAATAAAACAACACTTCGTAGTTGTACAGCCGTGCGTTGGCGTGCGTCCGTCGCGAGCTCATCCCATTCCCGCGGAGTGGATATGCACTTCCGCCGTGACAAGCCGCGCCCCGGCCAGAGATTGATAGCCCTACATTCTACCTGCCCGACCCCCGGCGGGGCTCACGGCGGGGCTCACGGCGGGGCTCACGGCGGGGCGCACGGCGGGGCGCACGGGCGGGACCCACAATGGAGAGAGCGGCAGCGAGCGGCCCAGAGCGGGAGGCACTCATTTGCTCGCTGCTTGTTGCGAAAATGTACGGCAGGTGAGGGAGAGAAAGGGAAAGAGAGGACAGAGAGAGTCATTTGAATGGACGCCGACTCCAAGGTAGTAATGATGTGTCAGCTGCACACACTGCGTGGCCAAGCGCCACCGTCCTACGCGGAGGGCAGAAAGAGTGAGTGAGAAGGGGATTGGGGGATTGGTTAAGACACAAAGGGAGGAAGAGCGAGCGAGTTCATTTCAGAGATTTGATTTTCTGGGTGGCAGTCTGTTTCTTGAATTTCATCATCGTGATTATTTTCATATTTCTCCTC
>NW_026267229.1:91573-94786 GCF_000697945.3 Frankliniella occidentalis
TTATCCCTATCTTTTCTTTCTTCCGTTCTTACCTTTCATTCCTTTTCTTTCCTCTCCCTTTCTGTCCTCTCCTTTCTGAACTTTCCTTTCACTTCTTTTTTTCCTTTCCTTCCTCTTTCTTTCTAATCTGTCTTTTCTTTTCTTTCTTTCCTCCCTCTCTTTCTCTCTCTTTCTTTTCTTTTCGTTCCTTCCTTTCATTATTCCCTTTCATTCTTTCCTTTCTCTCTGTCTCTCTCTCTCTCCCCCCCCCACCTCTCACTTTCCAACAACTTACGCGACCACGAATGCGGCAGACAGTTCCAAAGAGCGTTGCGAGAGGAAATAAATAGCAAATAGAGAAGGGGCCGGGGAAGGTTTTAAGACTGATTTCCCCCGTTCCATGTTAATGAGCTCCCTGCTTTGCTTCCATTACTCTACACGCGTTATTTCTCAGGAACACCAGACGGGCGCGTAGCCCGCCTGTGGCAATATCGCGGGGGCAGGTGAACGATTTTCTGTTAACCTGTTAGTCGAGTCAAGGCCATCCGTAGGAAAGACACGGACGAACACAGGAAATTAAAAGCCAGTTTTCTTATTTTTTTTTACCTTTTCCTGTGCGACTGTTTTTGCCAGAAGCCGGCCTTGTCCGCAAAAGACTGAAGCCAGCAGTGAGCAGCGATGAAGGAAACTACCGAGGTTGTCCGGAAGACCTTCGAGTCGGAAACGAAAGCATTTTCCTTCCCCCCTCTTTCGCTCTCCCAATTAATAGACTCGCCAAAGGCGCGCGTTCAAGCGACGTGTATCTGAAGACTCAACTTTTTCCTTTGCGCTCCTGCTCTCTCTCTATAACTCTCTATCTCTCTCCCTCCCGAGTGCGTGATTTGGTTAGTACGCGGACATTAGGAGCTGGGGCCCGAGAGCGAACACACCGGATCCGTCTCGTTTCAGCCCTTCAGCAGCGCTGTAATGAAGACCATTGTTTCAGCCTGAGCGGGCTGCAAGATGGCCGCCGTCAGCGAGTACGCGGGAAGCGCGCGCACAGACCTGAGATGCGCCCATCCTGCACCGACTGTGGCTGCCCGTGCTCACCAGTAAGCACGGCGACAGCTCCAATTCAGGTACTCAACCACCATGCACCCTCTTACACCGCCCTACCACCACCCATGGGGAGCAGTGAGGGGTCTCTCCTCTCCCTTCCTCTCTCATCTACTCCACATGTATTTGTTGCCTTCCTCCCGTCCTTCATCTAGTTGTCCCCTCTAGTTCTGGCGTTGAAATCCAATCCCACCACGGTCACATCCTCAGCCACGCTCTGCGCCCGCCACCCACTAACCTTAGACGGCCCGCCCGCGGGCAAACAGTAAGATGGACTGTCCGAAAAATAACCAAAGGGAACAAGACATGTGGGGATTCTTGGAAGAGAGACAAGACAGGGTGGTTATAACGGCAGGGAGTGTAGAACGAGCAAAGCGTTCACGCCACGCCACGAGGTGGAGCGAGCGGATAGAGGGATGGTCGGGGGAAGGGATATGAGGGGAGAGGGGTACAAAAGGAGCTTAAATCAGCATTACGCAATATCACGACGACAACCCCTTGCCAGTTGCACGCTGAGACGCCCTGGGCGGTCGGACCCGGGAGTAATAATCAGAAGTAAACATGCTCGTCACCCCCTTCCCCCTCTCTACTCCCTATATCACACCTGCCCCCTCCCCCCGCAGCCTAAGCACGCCCCATCCTCCGCCTCCTCGCTCCCGCCTCCTTCCCTCAACAGCACTAATTGTTTCGCAGTAACTAACGCCCTCCGCTGAGTCTCCCCCGTTGCGCGCTCCACCGACAGGGGCCGTGTGCAGAGCGCCGTGACCTCCGAGCCCCCCGGCCGCGACACGTCAAGATTTCGGGACTGACTGAGACGAGCGCAGATATGGGCGCGCGAGGGGCTCAGCGGCGCGTAAAGGGGGCGCCGAGTGTTTGCGAAAAACAAGCGGGGATAAGCCAACAACAAGCGATCAAGCAGGTGCCGTGCGGCGGCCGTGACACCGGAACACTTAGCTGGATTAGAGCGGCGTAGCAAGGCGCAGGAGGAAAGTGGGGGGGGGGGCACAGGCAGTGCGGTGGAGTGTAAGACTGCCGGCCCCCGGCGGCACCCCCAGGCGCCACGGGGGTCTAAATCAGGGCAACTTGTGCGCGTTGGCGCGGTAGGCTGCCTCCCGTCCCAGCCGGCTGAGCCCCGCGCTGGCCGCTGGGGCCACTGTCACCCCCACCCCCCGCCTCTCCACCTAGCCAAACCCTTCCGGCCGAGCGAGAGAAGCCAAACTCCAGGCGGCTCATGTCGACTCTATTCACGCACCCTGCACTCTGACCTCGCCACTCCACTCCTCTCGCTGCGATATTCCCCAGGCCGACCTGAAAGCAGACCGTGCCATCCCCACCCCCACACCTATGCTCCTGGAGCTGGCATGCTGGGCACGGCCGCTGTATTTCACACCCTACCGTATTTTCCACTTTGTGTACCCCGGCCCGGCCCTTTCGAAACCCCTTCCCAATAATCTTTTCCTCTTTCCTTCCGGCCAGTGTCTCTCCTCCTCCTTCTTCTCGGGCCACACCTTCGTTTTCGCGCGCTCCAGTCCCCCACTCTCCTCACCAACCTCCTGTTCAACTTATAACCCCTGCGCTGCACCCGCCGCCGCGGAAAACTTTGCCCCTATCCTTTTTCCAGGTCGCACGTTCGAAAGGGGGTACCTCTTGTAGATAAGGGGGGCACTGCCACGCCCACGCGTTGCCCCGCTCTCGGCACGCACTCGGTACGTACTTGGGCCCGCCAGGTCGCCGCCGTTCCCAAAGGTACCCCACCCCGTGGCCTCCCCCGTTTGTCTCGCACCCATCCCCTTTCCGTCTGACTGAACGGCGGCGCGTCGTATGAGAGAAGCCTAACCTATATATGTATTTTCATGGCGAAATATGTTCCCCGGGGCAAGGCCGCGCAGAGCGTAAGGAAAGAGGGGAAAGTATTGGGGGTGGAGGTGGGGGAATGCCCGACGTGTCCCCACGTGAAATCGTTCAGAAGAGACGGAAGCGGAGCGCTGGGGAGAGGATGCACGGAGGCAGGAGGGGCTGGCGGGGGCGGTATTTTGTGCGGCGCGCAGAGGGCGTACATATTGATTCGAGCGGTACCTCACGTTGCAGAGGGGGACGGCAAAGGTAAGCGGGCGGGGTGCGCGACGCGTATAAAAAGTG
>NW_026267229.1:104616-107650 GCF_000697945.3 Frankliniella occidentalis
AATGTAGACATGAGTCTACTTTTATTAATGTAAACATGCCATATCTGCTTTCTTTAATGTAGACATACCATGTCTACTTTCTCTAATATAGACAATGTACACATTTAAGCTGGCAAAGTTAATATAAATGACTTTCTCATACCGCGCCTGCCAACAGGGCTGTCGGCGTTGGCCGAGCGACGCGGAGCTAACGACGGGGTCTGAAGCGGCGACCATATAGGCTGTGGCTTATACTTCTCTGTCTAGAAAATAAATAGAACCGTTTCCGTAATTACCTCTCATCCTCGGGAGCAGAGGAGCGGCGCGGGGAGGCGTGGGAATCAAAGGGATGATGGGAATGGCCAAACCATGTCGGTCCGGCAGACCGTTTCCGGCCCACATCTCCGCTGTCAATTTCTCACAAGCAGAGAGCAAGAGCATGGCAGAAGTGGGACGGGGTGGGGCGGTTCTATATTTTATTTCGTCGTCCCGTCACGAGGCAGGAGCGCAGCGTCCAGCTCGTCCCGCTTTTCAGATAACTGCTCGCCCCATCGCGCCTCCATTAGGGCGGCCCGGCTTACTGGAAACGAATAAAATCACTGTCCGTCCGGCCTGTCATTCTTGGCGGCTTGTGTACGTGTGTGTGCCTTTGCCGATCCTAACAGAAAAACGTTCGAAAGGGGGGGGGGGGAGTGAGTGTCGGCACGGGAAATAAATTGTCTTGACTTGAACTCATGTTCTATCAAAAGCTTCAGGTCAATTTCACACTGCAAGCCACGCTGAATATCACTGTAAGTTATTGTGTTCATGCGCCCTAAGTTATGATGCTGCGCCCTGTTCACCGTCACTGACCCCGCACCCGCAGATCAGATAATTGTTTTACTTATACTTGTAGCGACTTTAGTTAGTCTGTGTGGAAGAAGTACAAGTAAAACTATTATCTGAGCTGCGGATGCGTCGTCAATGACTTTGCCGACGGCAACCCTTTTTTCTCCTTCACGCTTCTTCTTCATCGCCCCCTTCCCCTCCACCGTTTATCGCTGGGTCGTGACATTGAAGAAAGTTATCAGTAGTTGGAGCCGAGGAAAGCGTCATGTCACCGAAATTGTCGGGCGGAGAGAGCGTGATGGACTGGGCGGCGACATCACTCGCCCAACTTGGGGTCACGTGCCTCCGGCAGCGGCAGCCCACGCCCAAAAAGGGAGAAAATCCTCTATTTACCGAAAGGACACCAGAAAAATAAATCTTAATAACTAAAACGACAGAGTTGACGGAAAGCACTAGACTTACTCGTATGGGTCCCGATCGGCATGTTTTTGCAGTGCTGCCCCCCCCCCCCCCACCAGCCGGAGCCTGCGCCTGTCGTTTGACGTCGTCTCGCCCCGCTTTACTACGCGGAGTCAGACAGGCCAGGCAATAATGCAACCGGCCGAAAAATAACTTGGACTACGGGGGCTGTGGGGTAGGCGGTGGGGGTAGGGCAGCGGGCGGCGCAGAGCGCGGAGCGAAGAATGTTGAGCGCTGCAGAAGCCGGGGCGGAGACTGCGCTCTCAACTGGAAATCCCCCGCTCAGACGGCTGAAACGCAGCACGCGGTCGAACCGAGAGGGCCAGTTAGCCTGCTGCAGGCCAGTCGGGGACCAGCCAGCGAGCACCAGCGGGCACCAGTGGGCCAGCCAGTGGTTGCATTATTACTTATCTCGACTCGGCCGGCTCTAAAGAAGCGGCTCAGGCCCGGCCAGCGGGGTCGGCTGGGCCGGGTCCGCCCGGCGGCGGCACGGGCCCAGAGGCGCCGGGCTAGCCCGGCCGGGGCCGGGGGACTGACTGCAATGAAAGCTGCTGAGCCCAAAGCCAGGGCCGCCCCATCCCCGCCACTCCCCCCGGACTGTAGCAGCCGGGGACAACGCAAACGCAAGACACGTAGCCCGGCGCTGAGCTGCACCAGGGGAAATTATGTTCAATCAACGGCGACTGTCCTCGCCTTATTCGTGTTTATTGCGTCCCGGAGACCGGGCGTGGCGCGGCGCGGCGGGGTGTTGCGTGGCGAGGCGTGGCGCGCGGCGACAGAGTTTACCACGTTTAATAAAACCCGCAAAGAAAAACAAGAGGAGAGCGACGGCCTGCTGTGACCCTGCCATGGCCCCCGACTGGATCCGGCGCACTGCAGCGGCAGCCTCGGCGGCAGCCCGCACGCGCACGGCACAACTTGGCTTCATAAAAAGATACACCGAAGCAGGAGCAGCAGCAGCAGAAGGAAGTTTTCGTCGTAAAAGTCGAAAGGCGGGGGAAATGAGAAGTAGGGTGTGGTGCTGCTCTTCCAGGTGCGGCGGCGCGGGCTCCGGGCGCGGGCCGAACTGCTTCAACGCACCGGCCGAACTGAGGCCGAGCGGTCACCGGCAGCTAACCGGCCAGCGCTCGCGCTGGCAGGAGGGGTGTCAGGGGCCCTGTTATTTTCCAGCAAATCTCTCAGCCGACGCATCTACGAAAACTTAAAAGCAGATTGAGCTAATTATACCCAGAGTTATAACGGAAATGTGAAGGGTCGCTTTAAATCATGGAACGACATGAAATCTAGCCTTTCGAAGCCAGGTCGTAAAAACCAAACAGAGCCTTTTGATCTTTTCAAACAAGTATAGGGCAGGCTAAAAATTAAAAAATAACCAATAACTGAATTTCTCTGTCAACTCAAATGTGGTACATACACTGTCTACATTAATAAAAGTAGACATGGCATGTCTACATTGAAAAAGCTACACACGTAGTCTGCAGTGTCTACTTTTAATATTTAATGTGTAGACATGAGTCTACTTTAATTAATGTAAACATGCCATGTCTACTTTCTATAATGTAGACATACCATGTCTACTTTCTCTAATAGTATAGACAAACCATGTCTACTTTCTCTAATATAGACAACGTACACATTTAAGCTGGCAAAGTTAATATAAATGATCACATTTGTATGGTGTTTAGGGACCATTAAGGCGACATTACTAGGGATCAGCCAAAGGGTAAAACTTCGTCCATCTAGTCCGTCATTCGCTGCTACGAAACTG
>NW_026267229.1:107700-109951 GCF_000697945.3 Frankliniella occidentalis
GTAAAGATGCCGCAACCAAACACTCGGGGCGGAAAGAATCTTCGGCACGCTTGAATTAATTCACCGCTCCTATAGAGACGAGGGAATAGAAACACGAGCGCGAACTGTAAAAAATACAACGTACTCATGACGGTGTTGCAGACAAACTACAAAAAGTTGTTTCAAAACAACTTTTGCTGTTCTTTTAACAATAACTTTCGTTGCTGCTGAACAACATTTGTTGTTTCTGGACAACTGTTGTTGTAAATAGAAAATTCTGTTGATATTTGCCTGAACAACTTTCGTCGTTCCTCAACAACCTTTGTTTTAACTGAGCAACCTTTGTTGTCTCTAAGCAACCATTGTTGTCACTGAACAACTTTTGTTGTCCCTGAACAACTTTTGTTGTCCCTAAACAACTTTTGCTGTCCCTGAACACTTTTTGTTGTCCCTGAACAACTTTTGTTGTCCCTGAACAACTTTTTTGTTGTCCCTGAACAACTTTTGTTGTCCCAGAACAATTTTTGTTTTTCCGCGGCGGCGGGTGCAGCGCGGAGGGCGGCCGCTTGTCACTGCCTGACGTTGTCGCTCCACACTCAAAAAATCGAATTCCTGAATCAAAAAGTTTTGCTTTGGCCAACGACAAGGACGCCTCTGACCTTATTTCAATGGTATTAAATTTAAGGTCAAATACCTGATACTAATTCTGTTTTCCTTCCGTGTACTTGGCCCTTTGCCATCATTTAAAATCCACCCCCTTTCCTCATCGTTATATTTATCAATTATTAATTAATTCAGGTAAGAATTTCTTTTGAAGTATTGTTTATAAAAAAGGGGGGTTTTTGCTTCATTTCAGAGATTTGATTTTCTGGGTGGCAGTCTGTTTCTAGAATTTCATCATCGTGATTATTTTCATATTTCTCCTCTCTGCGACCTCGTCGTGCCGCCCACCCCGATGCTGGCCCGCGGCGATGAGAATTTCTCCGATCGAAATGAAATCGTGAACCAATTCCGTGGGCCGCCTTTCACCAGCAGCAGCGGCAGGGCAGGCCCCTTTCACTGCAGCGGAATCACCGGCCGGCCCAGCAGCCCTGGTCCAGCCACCCCAGCCAGGCTCCTGGACTGGACCTTCCTTATTTCCTCAGACCGGAAATAAGTAAACGTACAGCCAGCCTAGGCTGGCCGCTCCGGCAATAACAACGCACACACTCACGCGGCCACAGGCACACCGCACGATGGAAACAGAGCGTGGGCAGTACCAGGTGGACGGCTCGCCCCGTAACCTGTTACACAACCGAAAATTATTCCCTGAATTCAAGGAAATTTTTACTACTGTTGGTTATAGTTGACATTGTACCAATACAAGAAATATACGGCTATTTTCCCCTTCTGTATTCAGGAATGATCCTTGAGCTGCGACAGAAAATCGTTTTGACCTAAATAAAGACCAAAAACTCTTTGATTTGAGGAAACGATTTTTTGGGTGCTACAGTCTGTAATAACCCCCAAAATCCCAATTTTGCAAAGCGTTTGCAAACAGTTGCTCTTTGACAGTGTGTGTACTTAGTGGGCGGCGCACAGTGCAGGGCGGCGCGCGGCGCGTCGGCTCGGTCATTACCGAGGTGGATGATGAGCGGCCACACATTTTCATTCGCAAAAAGCACCGAGGCAGCACTGCGCGGCGCCGGGCGGGCGGGCAAGCCAACGCCCACCAACAATCGGCAGGCAACGCCCAGGCATTCGTCCTAATTACGAAGGCTCTACCAACGTGGCGTGACAAAGGGACACTACTGCGAACTGCTGACGAGACAACGAAGACGGTACGAACAAACGAACATCGATCTAGTTTATTCGCTGCTCGTCGAAAGTCCTTTGTTCTTTTCTTTCTTCGTTCGCCCCTTTCCGCAAAGTAAAGTCCCCCGGAATATCCTATCCGCGTGGCCCGCTCTCGGTCCGTCTAATGGGGGCCCGCAAAGCCTCTGATCTCCCCTCCCCCTCCCCACACCCACCTCTCCATGGCGCTCATCCCGTGCCGAGGACAGCTTCTGCTGCTCTGAGTTAAACAGAATACACTTGATCTAAAATCGCTGGGCTAGCCCACACACTTGAACAGGCAGGCGCAACGGGCCCCGGTGGAGGGCGCCCGTGGAGGGCGCCAGCAGGAGGCACCCCACAAGGGAAGGGCCTTAGCAAACAGGACTCACCCCCCACCAACAGCCGAGCCCCGCTGGCACACCAACAACAAGCAGTACCTGGCGAGGAACAGAAAATC
>NW_026267229.1:115572-118423 GCF_000697945.3 Frankliniella occidentalis
TCCATCTAGTCCGTCATTCGCTGCTACGAAACTGCACCCAGAAAAATGAATTCTTGAAGTAAGCCTAGCCGAGTGCTTGAATTGTGTACAGTTTGAATCAAGACGTTTTTAGCTCACAACAAGAATCTCTGTCTAGATTCAAGCTAGGCGTAGCGCAAGCATCGGCTAGTCTTGGTTGAAGCCAAACCCACGTTTTCCCGCCCGCCATGTTCGTGTACGTGGTGCACGTTCTCAGGATCGCTTCGGCTGCTTCGGCTGGGACCCGACCCGAATCGGACTCCTCCGCTCCGTCTCTCTCTCGATCACTTGCCTAGGCGTTGTGGAATTATCGGGAATTATATTTTCTGACAAAACGGTTACTCAGTTGTCTCTCTTTCCCAAGTTTCCAGAAACTTAGTCCATCCCCTTTTAGGCCGTTCACAACTACAGAGGCATTGATTTGGAGAAACTGGTTGCGCTCCGGCCTGGGATCGAACCCCTGCCGGACCCGGCTCACTATCCAGCCGCCAGGCACAGAGACCACTGAGCTACCACGACAGGTGACGGGACCGCCGCTCTCTGCCGACCTGATTCGGATGATTCGGACACAGTCCAGCTGCTACTACCAACAGTGCGCTGGGCTGGAGCGCTTCGTTGTCGAAGCGATAGCTCAGTGGGCTGAGGCGCTGGCTCAGATCGACGGGGCGTGGGTTCGAGTCCGGTCGGCCCCCTACTGACTTTTTGACTCTCGTCTTGCTCTGCGCACCGTATGAGAACAAGCCGATGGCATTCTTGCGTAAACCAAGAAAATATTCTTGGATTAAGAATGCCTTGCCAATGCCTAAGTATTCTAGGAAAAAATCTGGGGATAATCAAGCGCAACTCTGTCGCCCAAACGAACAGCGTAAAATATTTGGTTAGAAATAATGTATGCAAGAATCAAGCCGAATTTCTTGAAGTAAGAATCTTTATTCTTGGCTTCCAATATAAATTTGCCTTGAATCAAGCAGTGTTCGGTTTGATCCAATCCAAGTAAATGAAGCCTAGGTTTTTCTTGATCGGACGCTTTTTTGGGTTTGGTTCAGCCGAGGTGGAAATTTTCTTATTTCAAGCCAATTTGGCTTGATCGAAGAAATCTTTTTTCTGGGTGTGGCAATAAGTTCGGAAGCTTTCGTAGCGCCTGATAGGTAGGCAACATCTTGCATGAAACGCATGAGTGCACTGCGGGATGGCCTGCCCCGAGTTCCCGTATTATCTGGATGAATCTGTGAAATACGGACGTACTTCCTGGATCTCATCACTTAAAACAGCAGGTAAATCCGCTTGAGGGGAGGCTGAAAAATTAATTAGCAATTTCATGGACTAAAAAAGTTTAAATGTAAAGAGCCAAATCAAAAAGTGGTTTATAATTGTTGTAGTTCTTACACTCTAAATCTTTTACAAAGAATTTGTTCGTATAATGCAAAGAATTCTGTGCAACCGTAATATACAGGAAATTTCCTTGTATTACAAGAAATTTCCTTGTATTACACAAAAGTTTTCTGTGTATTACCATTATTTTTCTTCGTGTTACAAAGAAAATTTGGCTTTGTATTACCGTTGCACAAAATTCTTTGTAATACAAGAATTTTCTTTGTAAGAATTTAAGAGTGTACTTTCAGGATTAATTTAGGCTGGTCCCGCTATTTAAAGCTGATTGTTCTATATCCCAAAAGAGTTTTTAAAGGAGCACTGCTACAACTATTATAAACCACTTTTTTGATTTTGTCTTTAGATTTTAAGGCTTTCAGTATACCCTCACCTTAAAATGGAAATCCCCTGCGTCTTACGAACGTTTTTGTTTCTGTTTTGGATTGATTATTCGGAAGTTTGAGGTACACCACGTAATAAACAGCTCCTGATGCAACGCTCTTGCGCTTCCGAGAACCCCTCTTCTTCTCTGCCACCCGCAGAAAGAATCAGGAGAGCGGCAGAGAGCAGACGAGTACAAGACACAACACACCCTTCCCCTCCGGCGAAGTAGTTTCACAGGAATACAAGCGGAGGTAAATGTAGCCCAAGCAAGTTCTCGGCCCTAACAGCAATTCAAGAGAGAGCGGGGTGGATAGTGGGGAGGTGGGGGCTGGGCTCACGGCGGCGGGGCCGGGCGGGGCCGCTGTAGACTTGAATGACTCTCCTCGTTCCGTGCGTTGTCCAGAGCGGCCCTCTTAATTAGTAAAAGCATGCAGTGTTGATGAGCTGGGCACGCTGAATAAGAGATGCGCCTTGTGTGGTGTCTGAGCTCAAAGTGGGGCAAGGCCGGGCGGACGGGCGCGGCGGGTCGAGGATGCCGCTTCTCGGACCTTGGAATTCCGCTCCCGGGATAACATTTTACGAGCCAGTTTTCATCAAATCGCAAAGAAACCGGGGAGGCAGATGAGACGGAAAAGGGGTGGGGGGTGGACACTGAATCTTTCCAGGGTGTCGAAGTGATGCAAGCGTGCACCCTACGAAGGGGTCGCCCTCGTTGAACAAGAGGACGTGGGCTGCCGCCACCCCTTGGAACATGGGACTGCCGGCGCCCCCCAGAGGCCATAGGAGGCTGCAGTCGCTACCGCCGCGCCCACCCAGCGGACTGCGCGATGCAGGTGTTTGGGAAAACGAAAGGGGGTGGCACAAGAAGCGAGCGAGAGGCCGGGCGTGGCACGACGTGCCGACGCGGGGCGCGTAACACCACAGCTGCTGCTGCTGCTGCTGCCACTACTACTACTGCGGCAGAACAAAAGGATATCACAAAGAAAAGAAACACAACGCGCGTATACACACACCCCGGGCGAGGGAAGAAACGAGTCGAGTGGAGATACGTCTATTTCTTCGCCGTTCGCCTGAGTGC
>NW_026267229.1:119619-119970 GCF_000697945.3 Frankliniella occidentalis
GCGCACCCCGTCCACCAATTAGGGATATATTGCTGTCTAAATCTCGCGTCATCCGCCCACCCCTTTCAGACCCACACACACTGCGTGTCCGCATGCGAATCTAAGCCGATGTGTGTTGAGTACACCCGCGAAATGTAAAACAAAACTTTAAAAGACAGAAACGAAACCTTTTGAAATCGCAAGTGTATTCATTCGAGGTTCATACGAGAGCGCGAGAATACAGTCGGGCGAGCTGCGGTGTGGCCGGATGCGAAATAAAACCTTACCACACTCATTGCGAGGCTGTGAATCAAGGCAACCTTTGTGGTGATTGCTAATTGCCACCACACAGCAACAGACACACTGAAAGTA
>NW_026267229.1:124990-126022 GCF_000697945.3 Frankliniella occidentalis
CCCCCTTCCCCGGCGACCGCCCCTTCTCTTTTCTTTCGCCTGAGGGAGGGTTATCGAAAGTCCATTTTCCGCTCCGCGCCGCGCGCAGTGAAGTACAACGCGTGCGGTCGGGCCGGCCGGCAGAGAAACCTGCTCCCCTTCCTCCCCTCGACCATGCAGCCCCGACCGGAGGGGTCCTCGTTAGAGCGAGCAAGAGGCGGGCGGGAGGGAGGGGGAGCGAGGGGGACAGCATATCGCGGGCAAAAGGAGATGGGCCGCCGCCCGCTCTCTGGTTGGTATTGCTCACGTGAGAACAAAACTTGGAATTGCGTCCCGGGGACGAGGGGGAGGAGAGGATGTGGTAGGGCGTGCCGGGCGTGCCGCGCACACGGACGGGCGGGGCGGGGCGGGGCGGGGCGCGGACCTCACAACCGATAGTCCTCCGCCGGACAGGGTTCGCTTGGGGCGTTGCCAGAAAAACAAAACGAGCCGTGTCGAGTTGTACGACCGCAGGAGCCCTCCCCGACCGGCCGCTCCGCTCCACCCCCTGCCGCACACTGTTATCCCAACGGCAGCACCTCCGCTGCTGTTTCATTTCTCGCTCAGAAATGATCCCCGTCCTGTTCGGCGGCGCGCTGGACAGGTGTCCTGGCCGCGCACCACATGGCCACCACAGGCCGCTGCTGTCCCGGCGGGTCGGGTCCTCTGCTCCATTAATCAGTGCCGCTGCGCCAGGCCAGCCAGGCCGGCCCGACGCCCAAATTCATTATACGACGACCATTCTTCCAGTCAAAAGACATCATTCGGACAGAGGAGAGCGGCACGGTCTCGGCGTACACCTCCCCCATACCCTGCCCCGTAAAGCCGCTTGTGCGGGGCAGCCAGGCGGGCCGGGCCGGGCTCCTCTGCACTGCACGACCCAATTACCTAGAGTGACGAGATACTGCGCGCGGCTTGAGTCATTCGCGGAAACGTCATCAAGGGCGTCCGCTGCGAGTGAGTGCCTGTGTGAGTGGGGATGGATCAAGAGAGAGGGCGGGAGGGTCAGGAGGG
>NW_026267229.1:126158-127141 GCF_000697945.3 Frankliniella occidentalis
TAGGCGCACATGCAGGCGCACAATAGGACCGGTTCGGTTTACTGCTGCTGATGAGCTGTGCATTGTAGCTGTGCACAGTGCAAACACTGACAATGCAAGAGCAGCGCGCGGTGCTCTTATAGGAGAGCGACGCCGTTGCTTCAACTTTTTCTTGCGCGAGAGTAACTCTCGCTTTCGCCGCCTTATTTGAAATACGATTTTGAAATATTGCTCTCTTTTGAATGACGTGCGGCACTCATAAGGAGGGATGGTCTATAAACTTCGATGTGTCGTAATCATTACCTAAATGAAGCGATGAAAATCAACACACTCTAATTGAGAAGCGGAATTGTCTCACGCACAGATCAATTCTATTGTGGCCTAAATACCTTCCATGTGTTCAAAGAATAGTGTGGGCATGCCAATTGATTTAGTCAATAGTGTGCACAGAACCATAGCCCCGTTGGTCTTGTCAATCCACACTACCACTGGGCGGGGAATTTTGACCACCTTGCTTGATGTGTGGGGTTTCCAAGCCCAGGGTAGAAAAACCGCAAATAATTTGTAAGTGTCCAGTCAACAAAGCAGAGTCCCAAAAACTTCCCTGGTGGTACCACACGGTTGGGATGTGGGACATCCCAGCTAGGACGCCCCACAGTACTACCCGGGTGAGGGAAATGTTAGGATATTGTAGTTTTAAAAATGGTCTCTACAGCTCTGCATTTGTGTAATTCTCATTATGGCTCAAAAAGCTCTTTTATGTAGCTTGAAAATAACAAGAGTACGAGGCGGTACGAGGTGAGTTACCCCAGGTTGTCTCACCACAAAATAGCGAAGAATGAAAGAGAGCATGATAGGTAGTAATTGCAGTTTTTGCATCAACTATCTTTCTCATTTTCTTGATGGCAAAAATTGCTTTACATAATTTTGTCTCCAGTTCTTTTATGTGCTTGCTCCGTAGTCCGTTTCAGATTGTCATCAATAAAAATTCGAAGAAATTTGGT
>NW_026267229.1:131672-132484 GCF_000697945.3 Frankliniella occidentalis
TTCTCTCCCCCCGTTCTCTCGCTCTCAGCCCGCTCCATCTCTCGCGCCGCAGAGCAAACCATTCACACCCAGAGCCATTAATTGCAGATCAGCTCTTCATTCATAGGCCCCCTTCCTGGGGCCCCGGGGGGCCTCTGGTGGGGGCTGGGTTGGAGCGCCCCCCCCCCTCCAATTGTAAGAGGGAGCTAGCCGCCGAATAACAACTACTCCAATAACAATGTTGCTATTCTAAGGGCGGCGGGAGTTCTGATTCGTCAGGCGTGCACAAACCTTTCTGTCTCTGCGCGGCGCCCAGAGCACTAAAGCCCCTACACAAACCCAGCAGCCAGGCGCCAGCAGCGACGACTGGCAAAAGCTGAAAAAGGAAAAAGCGGGCGCAAGTAATATCTTTGCACCGTAAAAAATATCTTCGTAAGTTTACATTTTTTGTATTTACGATTTTTAGAATATGTTGTAAACTTACGACAGCATATTCTTGCACTTCAATGAATTCCGAGTCGATGCATAAAGCATGTACATACACAATTTTAAGTTGTAATCTTGTATATTACAACACAAATCGTTGGAAATTTTCCTGTAACGCTTACAAGAATTTCTGACATTGTGTATTGCGTACCCTGCCGGGCAGACCACCAGGAGAAACGATCCGAACAAATATGAGTTATATGGCCATTTTGAATGGCCATTACGTTTTCTAGAAGGTGTGAACGTAAAGGCATCTCGCATCACAGAACTATTTTTGCTCTTTTTTACTCGGAATATAATTCAGTGCAATGGGAGCCACGGCCGGATAGGGGGAAGGAAAAAGGCGG
>NW_026267229.1:132683-139013 GCF_000697945.3 Frankliniella occidentalis
GCCCCGCCGCTCCTCCCCGCCAAATCAGTACTGCCGTCGTTTTTTATGTGCTCCGCTATCTTCCTCTTCCCCCTCCCATGTTCTCTTCCTTTTGCCATTCTCTACCCCTCTCCCCCACCCCGACCCCTTTTCCCCCTCGTCCGCCCGCGCTCCGCCAGTATGTAACGCGAGTCGACGTCGACGCCACTCGCGCCGTCTCGTATGCAATTCTGAGACGAGCGAGAGCCTCACACAGTTCTGGCCCCGCGGCCAGCGGGTGTTAATGCGTATGGAGTTGCGGGGGCGGAGGCAGGGCGTGGCGAGGGCGATGACACGAGGGGGCGGGTAACTGTCATTGGCCGACCGGGGAAACTTTCACGACTGCGGCGGTTTCGTTCGCTATGGAAAGCTCGCTTGTCTATGCTCTTCGAAAAGGATCCTCGAGGGCGCCGCCAAAGCTCCACCACGGCTCCACGGCTCCGCGGCGGAGCGGCACAAGTTTGGGGCGTGACTTCTTCATAACGCGACCCAAGTGTCCGCCCCGGCTGGGCGAGGACCGCCAGGACCGGGACAAAGCTGGGACAAGTGCCGGAGCTTCAGCGTAAAACGCGAGCCTAGGTGAACTGTACATGATGGGGCTGGGAGGGTGCAGCAAGGAGCAGTTGCCCCAGGGAAGGGGGCGTAGCATGGTGGTAGTGCTTGGTGGTGGTGGTAGTGGTGAGGGGTAGGGGTAGGAGCGTGTGGGGAGCTCTTTCGTTTGATGGTTCAATACAGACCACCATGCCCTTCCCCCCTTACCTCCGCCATTCTCAAACTCTCTCCATCTCCCTCACACTCACACACAAACACATTCACACACACACACGCACGAGCGCTTTGTAGAGAGTACGTAACGTAGGGAAGGGGGGTAGAGCGTGGAGCGCGGTTACGGGGCCAGCGAGGGTAGCTTTGTTTTAGGAATAACAGAACAAACAAAAAGTTAACTAGCCTGACACGCCACGATTGCTACAATCGCCACTCAATTACATTCTGATAGATTGCCGAGCACGCGACCGGCCGGGGGAGAAAAAGTCCTCTTGCTTTTGTAGCGCGCAAGAGTGGCATTATATTCGAAACGTATCACAACCTCGATAAGGACACATGACGCAAACTGCACTGCAGCTCATGGGGGCTGTGGGTGCCATACGGGCTTCTTATCGGGACCGCCATGGGGCCTATGGGGCGGCACGAGGGTGTGGGCATCGGAGCCGCAACGCTACATGAAAATGGAAGGGAGGTGAGGTTAGAGGGAAGGGAGCGGGAAGGGGTGGGGGGGGATGGGTGCGGGAGCTTAGCAGGCCGAGGAGATCCCGCTGCCCGGCGGGCGCCGTGGCAGAGGTGCTAATGACAAGAAAATGAATAATGATGGAGGGAGGGAGGAGAGCGAGAGAGGGGGGAGGGAGAGCGAGGGAGAGCAGCACATGCATAATGTGCGAGGCTTGCGCGGTGATTATGAACCAGAGTCTAATCCGTTTCTACATCCAGCCCCGCTCGTCATGCCTCGCACGGTCAGGTGTTTCGGTCGGGCCTCGCGAGTAGGTGAGTCGAGCCGGCCGGTGGCGCGAGCAGACGCCAGGGTCACCCGCGCCCCCGCCCCCCCCCGCCCCCACACCCCCCCGCCCCCCACCGCACGCCACCCGGCCCCGGCCAACGCCACTCCTCTCTCGGGCGCCCGCCAGAGACCCTCATTTCACATTCCCTTTCTTGGGGGGATTAGCCAATCCGACCCTTTATTAATTCTTAGCTAATTGCCTTCGTTCTCCGCAAAACCGAGAGAAAGAGAGACGCGAAGGCCGCAGGCGGGACGCGCAGCATAGGCTGAAAGATGGCGCAGCAGAAGTAGTGGGGGCGGGAGGAAGATGAGAGAAAGAGAGGAAGAGGCAAAGAGGGGCGACAGAAATGCAGAGATGGTTCAGACAGACGGTCAGCGGAGGGAGAGAAACTGATTCAGCTTCAGGAGAAAGGAGTGCGACACGATGGCCTGAACGCGCAGGCAGTCAACGAGGCAGCGCTCACTTGCGAGTCTATGGTCGGTTTTCTCAGAAGCCGTCCACGTCAAAAAAGCGATTCGACCGTCAGCGGGGTTCCCGCGCCCTCCATTCGCCCCCCGCCGATGCAAACGTTCCGCGGTCCTCCCCCGGCGCGCGCGCGCCCTTGTGGCGCGACAAAGATTTTTCTCGCTCGTCAGCAGCACGCCCCTTTGACGCCACAGCACGATGGTGTCGTGGGAGATTCAAATGCAACACCATTTGCACCTCACACAAACACAAACGGCTCCGAGTTAGGCAGAAACCACCTGCCGACCACCACTTCGCGCATTCGTATGTCAGCCGAGACCTGTGACCACAGTGCGAGTCGTGCGCACGCGTGCGAATGCGCGTGAGTGAAACGAAGCGTCAGGCAAAATGTTTACACGGCGGCGACCCCGATGGTCGTCCCACTGCAAAAGTCTTGCAAAGAATTTTCAAGCATTGTTAGGAAGTTTGCAATGCACACTATTTTCTTTGCATTACAGACTATTTTCTTCGTGAGTTGCGAAGAAATGGTTTGCAAGGTTACAAACTAATTCTTTGCAGTGTTACGAACGACTTCCTTCTTAAGAAGCGAAGAATTAGTTCGCAACGCGAAAGATTTAGTTCGCAATGCAAAGCATTTTACAACGCTTGAAAATTCTTCGCAATACAAAGAATAGTTCTTCGCAAGCTTTTTACAGTTCAGGGAATAGAGACTCACACATAGCTAGCTGCGTAGGGCGGTAGAATGACGAGGATGGAAAATGGTTGTCAGGCATGCGCCGTGTTTTGAATAGACTTTCAACGCTAGAATGTGTATTGGCCGCCTCTTGATATGAGCCGCCTTACGTTAACCACTAGATCACTAGATGGCTCCTGCACTGTGTGCCAGACCGTTAACACGACAGACAGCCCACACTTCAAGAGTCTGAGAACCCACTTATTACCGGGGCTTCTTCCTTCCCGACCACAACTAAAACACAAACTGAGCGGCCGTGTAGCGCCAGCCGTGTGGGCAGAGGGCAAGGTGAAGAGAGGAAATGGGGGAGGAGGTGGGGCGGCAGCAGAAGGCGTCCCGCAGGGAGTTGCCCGGCCGCGCCCCCGCTCGAGAGTTTAGAAATTTTATGTTCGCAAAGCACTCTGGTTAACGCAGTCTTTCAAACAGCCATCCGGGCTTGTCCCCGCCCCGCCATTCAGCCGCCCCCTCCATCGACCAACCGACTGCCAGCAACTTAACGTCGATCGGGGAGGCAATAAACAGAGGCGCGGGCCACCTGGGTGTCGTCACCAGCCCCGGCAGGCCCTGGCGGGGCGCGAGCGCAGCGCGAGCGGAGCGACACCCGACCGGCCGCGCGGCAACATCAAAGAACCACCCTGCTGCCGAGGACACTGTCCGGTCAAAAACTGGGGCCCGGGTCTGGTGTCTACAGACTGTATTTCATGTTTATGTTGTGACTGTACGTGCAATCTGAATCTTCAAATAACGTAGGGCCCCGTGCGTTAACATTATGCACGGGGTAGCTGAGCGAAGTGCATTAAATTTACAGAAGACATAAAATACAGAACAACTATACCGAATGAGGGTCCGCCTAGTAACCGTTCTCTGCTCCTACAACGAAAAAGTTTGGGGGGGGGGGGGGGCCGCTTCCAATTACTGCGTCTCTTTTTTCTGATTTTTTTCTGATTTTTTATGATTTTTTATAATTTTTCAAATGATTTTTTTAATGATTTTTATGATTTTTTCCAGTTTTTGTTCAGTGAAGTACCCCACCCCCACCCCCACCCTCAACCAGTCCTGCCAGCCGGACCTTCAACCGCGCCCTGGTCTGGTTGGATCGCTCTAATCACCACCAGAGTTCAAATCCCTTACACCCCCCCCCTCTACAATAGGTACTTTTAGTGAGCAGTGAACTTGAGAAATTACTTTACAATACAATAGATTTGGAAGTCCACTAGAAAGGCTTGAAACTGGGAAGTCTGGTTTCTAATAAATAAAATACATGGTTGACTTGTTTTGGTAAACACATCACTGTAACAGTGGCTAGAGGGGAGAGGGGGGGGGGAGGGCTTAAATGTATGCCTTACTTCAGTTCACTCACAGAACATGTCTGCTACTGTCCTTTCCTATCCCCACTGCCGCCCTCCCCCTACTTAATTTACCCTTTTCTGTAATGCCATATGAAGCTCACATTTCATTCAATTCCCTTTATTTGTGAAAGGTGAAATTCTGTTAGATTGCCTCTGGTTGAAGTGAAATTAAATACCCTAATATTTAATTCAGTTTCAATATACATTTAAACTTCTCTCCTACGACAAGTACAACTTGTCACCCTTTCATTCTTTTTTATCAGCTTTCTCCGAGACATTTGAAGAATCACGAGTCACTGAAGTATATTAAATTGAAAGTTCTATTTATAATGTATCGTATCATACAGTTTAATTTCAATGCTCCCACCATTTTATTGGATATCATTAAACATAATGTGACTCCAGACAAAGCTAGTTCATTTAAGAAAAGAATATACCTTGTTCTGATTTCGATGGGCCTATCCTACCTGAGTTGGCGATATTGGCTAAAATATTGTTCGGTCCCTTGCAAGTCCATAGCTATTGTGAAAATAAGTTGTGGGTTGAATAATCGTTTTGACATGTCCTAATGAAAGATTGGGTGACTTCCAATCATTCCACAAGTACACACCATTACATTTTGTTAAAATACAAAAACTGAAAATTTGGATTTTTTTAGGGGTTAAAAAATTAAAAGTGTAATACAAGATTTGGATTCTTTTTTCAAAATGAAAAAGGAAATGTCCTATGCTTAAAGCCGATCAGAGTTGAAATAGCAGAGTTATTGGTCCCCAAACTGACAAAAGTGCCACAAAACGACCAAATTGTCAATTTGGTGGGGAATATCTCTGCCATTTCGATTCCGATCGTCTTGGAGCATGAAACATTTTCGTTTTCTTTTGTCAAGATGACCCCGAAACAATTGTTACCTTTTCACATTTCTCCCGAACCCGTACCCCCTTCCCCCCTCCAGCTTACGTAAGTAAACACGTAAACCATTCGAAATATCACTTTCGTTTCTTTCCACCGGACACTCGCGAAACTTCGTAGGCCGAGTTCCGCAACTCTAAAACTAAAAGTAACACACTCGGTTTGACAATCTGACATATTAATCACTTGTGAGAGAGTATCAAAGACGCGAAGTGAGCGCCGGAGCCGTTGGTGCTCTACACCCACTCGAGTGCAGTGCTGCCAACATACCAACGAACTACGCGCGAATTCAAATAAAACGATTGAATATTTTAGAGCTGACCAATGCATCAAATAATGCACACAGATAATCCTCGTAAATTATCGATTCTAAGACAAACCCGCTTCTCGCTGTCAGTGCAGAACATTTTGAGGAGATACGGAATGTTACAGACAGACAGACAGACTCACGACGGAGACATCGCCTGACCCCTCATCGACTTGGACTGAGCTTCGCTCAGCGAAAAAGGCGATAGCTCCATAATAGTTGGCATAATTTTGCAAACCGAAGTGTGACCGTAAATGGTATGCACCTATAGGTGCACATGGCCATAACCACCATCTGTCCCAAGCGTGAGGGGATAATCGGGTTCCGAATTCTGATACACCCGGCACCTGGTCCGTTCCTCAATACTCACCATCTCCGAATTGTCTCTAATTGTATCAGTAGTGAACGCTTGAGTGATGGTGCTATGTCACACCTAAAGCGAGCACTAATGAAGAGAGGAAATGGGGGAGGAGGTGGGGCGGCAGCAGAAGGCGTCCCGCAGGGAGTTGCCCGGCCGCGCCCCCGCTCGAGAGTTTAGAAATTTTATGTTCGCAAAGCACTCTGGTTAACGCAGTCTTTCAAACAGCCATCCGGGCTTGTCCCCGCCCCGCCATTCAGCCGCCCCCTCCATCGACCAACCGACTGCCAGCAACTTAACGTCGATCGGGGAGGCAATAAACAGAGGCGCGGGCCACCTGGGTGTCGTCACCAGCCCCGGCAGGCCCTGGCGGGGCGCGAGCGCAGCGCGAGCGGAGCGACACCCGACCGGCCGCGCGGCAACATCAAAGAACCACCCTGCTGCCGAGGACACTGTCCGGTCAAAAACTGGGGCCCGGGTCTGGTGTCTACAGACTGTATTTCATGTTTATGTTGTGACTGTACGTGCAATCTGAATCTTCAAATAACGTAGGGCCCCGTGCGTTAACATTATGCACGGGGTAGCTGAGCGAAGTGCATTAAATTTACAGAAGACATAAAATACAGAACAACTATACC
>NW_026267229.1:144953-148519 GCF_000697945.3 Frankliniella occidentalis
CCCCCCCCCCTGCCCATCTCCATACGCGCGCCGCCTACGCGCACAAACGCCTTCAAGATGATGAATTCACCGGAGCACGCGGAGGCAGCAGTGCTCCCCCATTCCTCTGCGCACGCGCGCGCGTGTGTGTGTGTGTGTGCAGACAGGTGGCGTTGAACGTACGCAACAAGAAAATCCGTTCCCACGCAAGCTTGTGTGTGAAGCGGCTCGCCAGCGCCATCTACATCACGAGGCTGGGGCTGAATGACGCGCCCGCCCGCCCCGCGCTGTTGTGGCGTCCATGTGGAAAAGCGTCCCTGATTCATCCCATTGCCGTGTCCTCCACACCCGCACACCCTCTGGCCTCCCTAGCCCCCCAGGGGGAGGCGGGGGGTAGTGACTTTATTCAAAGGGCACCCCTGGACCGCCCTCCCGGACCCCCCTGGGCCGGGGGCGACCACACCGAGGCCGTCGTGTCTCTCTATGCAGCGCCCCCCAGAGTTTGACCGTCCGCAGCGCAGCCGTGAGGGGGAGGGTCCCTTAGAGGGACGTCATGTTTAATGAATGAAGGGACTGGGCCAAGGAAAACGGCCGACAGTGTCGCCCGGTGCGTCCCGCCCGCCCGTCATTTGACGGCGCCGCGCTCGTCTTCATATGCATTCAAATCCAATCAAGGCCCCGGGACAAAACTTTTCGCACCGTGGGTCCCTGACGGGCCGAGGCGCGGCGCTGCGCAAAAGAGGACGCGTTTTGAATTCATCGTCTCTCGAAATAATAATGAAAGGCATTTATTTCTGTCGGGGCCGCGCGCGCGATATTTGCATCGCAGGGGGCGGCAAATTGTTTTTTCTCCGCATGAAATATGAAGTTGCATGGGGCTTTGCGTCGCCTCCGTTTCCGCCGGGGGTGTTTCGGGGCCGTGGTTTCGAGTGAAAGAGTGGTTGGCACAGTTTCCATCACGGGCCGTGACCAACCTCCGCGCGGACCTGCGCCACCCCGAACGAGGGCTCAGTGGGTACCTCCGTTTTATTTTATGGAATAAATGGAGGTTTATGTCTCTGAAGAAAATGTAGTCGTTTGGCCTTTGAAGCTGAGTAACCGAAAACGCCACGGCTTTCATCCTGATGAACGAAGCTTCCTCCAAACTAGCAAAACGTAGCTAAGCCTTTTCATCCCTTTACCTTCTTGGAGCTGAAGGGACGTTCAATTAGAGCTCTTCACGAGTTTTGGCGCCTAACTCCATCCCTTCTGGGTAGAGTGGTAGTCGGTGAGAATCGGGAACAAACAGCGCCCTTCCGAGGAGCAACTTTTCCTCAGGGATACCCGAGGCGAGTGCCCAAGCTTGGGTAGTTGTTCCTGGACTCGCCATACGCTGGCGCGCAGGTCCACTCGCCCCCGGACCCGGTCGTCGATACCATTCCGCCTCCAATATTTCAAGTGTAGAGCTGCAGAGGGGCTGGAGCGGCGGCCACCGCCGCCCATCAAGGGGGCCAACAATTTATTGTGACGTCCCTGCCGCGGCCACCGGGGCCACGGGGGCCACAGCCCGGGCGGGGCGCAGTGGGTGCCCAGTGCGCGCTGTCCTCCTGCGCTACACAACCTCAGCCCCCGGGGCCAGCCAGCGACCCACATGGGCCACCCCCGCAGAGGGCCCCCGCAGCCTCCCCAGCCCGCAGCAAAACCGATCAGTCATTGACAAATGAAAAATGGTTGTCAGGCTCGGCGCTGCGACCGGCCGGCTGCAGTCGCTGGCACGCTGGCCTCCTGGCCTGGGCCGCTGGACCACTACACCAGTGTGACAAGGTCGCACTGACAACTAACAAATTCTTATCCAAAAAAATAAAAATTTAGAGAAATTAGGACGAAAAGAGAGCGAGGGTGGCGGTGCATGGGAAACTAGGAGGAGAGAACTGGATAATTGGATATTCGAAGATTAAAGGCGGTATCGAATGAATAATACAGGGCGAAAAAGGGCACGCGAGAGAGAGACAGGCAGAGGTTCAGACGTCCGAGGAGAGCGGGGCCAGGCCACCTTTGTAATCACCTCTTTGTGGCCCAGCAGGTCCTGGGCGAGGCGAGGCGAGGCGGGCGAAGAGCGGGCATGCCGCGGACTTTCAATGGAGTTCGATGAAATCAAAGCAGCTGTGTACAAGCTGAGGGAGGGCCAGGGGTGAGATAGGAGAGAAAGAAGCCGAATTAAATTTTCTTTTTGCTGCTAACGAACGAACCGTCTACTTCTCTGTGTGCTGCACGGCGGGCGAGCACGAGTCCGCGCTGCAAACGACTCGACGTTTGTTTGTTACATAGCTCCTACCTCAAACGTTACACTGGTATAAGAAAAACGGGGGTTGGAGTGAGAGTGTCTCAGAGAGACAAAGAGAGATACACAGCGAGAGGGAGAGATGGGAGGTTAGAGGAGGGGAGGGGGGGGGGGAGATCAACTGTCTACGATCGGACATGCATCATCATTACACACGACCATAAAGGCGCGGGCGCGCGGCGCCTTGCGAGAACACAACGACGTATTGCAGTACTTTGAAACTTTGTTGTTGTGGCGCGCTCTATGATTATCCCGCCGACCTGCTGCCGCTGTGCGAGGAGCTCCGCCCTAGCCAAGTGACAAAACAACTCGACCGAGTGATATATGGCCGTGGCGGACGGGAGGCTCTGGGCCTTGCACGGCGGAGGTGCCCGGATGGCTCGGACGCTCTGGTGCCGGTACGGCCTCGGACGTCTGCGGGCGGCCAGTTATGGTACCTGTATGACCTGGGTGGCCTCGGCCGCCCGTGGACGTCTCGCGATGGTACCTCGACGGCCTTGGACTTGACGGCCGGGTGGGTGTCTGGAGAACTTAGACGGCCTCGGACGCCACGGCCACGTGCCATTAACGTTTTCGGTGGGTTTGGCGGAGGTATTGGCGCAGTTGTGACGACGCGCCTTGACCTTGTCATAAAAGAAAAGGCAAGGTCCACTTGTTTTATCGCCCACTCCACATTTTTTCTCTCCATCGCCAACGCCTCTCAAAATACTCAATCCGGTTCACCCCCAACCCCTCCCCTCCCTCCCCGACCTCGTCATGTTTGTATTTTATTCAGAAAAAAGAGGGAGGGGATGTGTATATATATAGTGAGACGAGCGTAGCATGGGCCTTCGCATAAAACAGGCTGAGGAGGGTGTCCGAGACGATTATGATCAGTGGCGTGGCGCGGCGCTCAGACAACAGACAGGCCGACCCGGCCGGCGCAGGCCAGATATCTAAACGAGATCAGCGCTTTAAAAGCCGCGCGGCTCTCAGCAGCCTAACGGTTAGCGTGGCGGGGTGGGGCGTGGTGGGGTGGGGGGCGGGCTGCGGGTGCCCCCCACCCTGACCCCACAGCACCCTACCCTCGCCCGTCTCGAGAAACCTGACGTCCTAATCCTGCCGCAAGCGCGGGGTCGCCGCCAGGCGCCGCTCCCTATGAAGAGACTGGTTCACTTCAGTTAAATGAACACCTGATGGTGTCGCAGCGATCGGTTCGCCGAAAGCCTTTTCCAAAAAGGCCCACCAACGGCTGACAGTGAGCGTGTTGGTGGAGGGGGTGCCCATG
>NW_026267229.1:152894-154404 GCF_000697945.3 Frankliniella occidentalis
GGCCCGCCACCCGGTCCGTTGGGGGGAAGGGGGGGACGTTGTGAAAGGGCGCCGCCAGTCCGGCTACCACGGTCCCGCTGGCCGCACGAATGGACGAGGTGTCCAGGAGCGCACCCTCTGAGCCCCGCCCAGCACCCCACCACGGCCAAGGCTGCACCAGGCCCCCTTTTGTCAAGGAAATGAGAATGGGGGTAGGAAAGGGGGTCACCAACGTTGGTCCACCAACCAACCCACCCACCCACCGCGTGGAGGCACTGAGGTGCCTTCTGGAGGGTCAGTAGAATGGAGGTCGAGGCACCAGCACAGGTGCCGTGAGCAGAACGGAGAGCAAAGTGAAAAGTCTATTCGCAGGACATTTGGGTCGCCACCACCTGTCTTGTCCACATCCACACTAACGGATTTCGACTACGCTCGCCGTAGCCCAGCCGCTGCCCGCTGCCTCCGGCATATGCCCACCGAGAGGATGAGTGTGGGCGGGCGCAAAAGGAAGCCCGCCCTCCGTCTTACCTGACGGGCACTTCCTCGGGGGACAGGCTGCACAGGCTCCGAAGGCTCCGTATAGGCTTCGTAGGCTCCGTGGGCCCAGTACGCTACGCAGTCTCGTCGCCCACCTCTAGGGGCTCGTCCCCCCACCCCACCTTCCCTCGGCGGCCCGCGCCACTCCCTGCGGCACCACACCACACACGGCCCCCACGCACGTATGCATTTTCATCAGCTTTTGCTGTGCGTGTGCGCGCGTTGGTTGGTTAAGTGTGTGTGTGTGTGTGTGGGGGTGTGTGTGTGTGTGTGTGTGTTTGTGTGTGTGTGTGGCCTCGGCCCCTCACATTGTCGGGCAAACACGGGAGCGTTTCATAAGAGAGCTTTACGGCAGCGTAAAAACAAGGTGGGGGTCGGTCCCGCGGTGGACGGACGCCACATAACGGGGGGCCTTGGTCAAGCGGAGCCCCGCCCCGCGCCCCGCGGCACTCGAGACCTCCACGACTCGCGCTGTTCCTCCTCTCCATCGCCAACCCTCCCGCCCAACTACCTAAGCGCCTGTCCTAATAAAACCTCTCGACCAATCTGCGTTGGCATTCAGAGCGGGCCAGTGTTTGACAAACTCTTAACCACTACCCAAACCACCATAATGAATAAAACCACTTTGACAGGCAAATTTTAGGGGTGTCGCAAATTTACACCATTTTTCTTTAATAACAATTACAAATTGTTGTAAATTCACGAGGTTTTTTTCACTGTAGCGTATAGAGCGCGCAGAATCGAAGCGTGCATGTATACGCGAGCGCAGCGAAACTTTGAGCCGCATATTGGCGACCTCCCGCCCCGCATTACGCGACTTTACTAACTAGCTTTCCCTCTGCTCCAACATTGAGAGAATCCTTCATGGCGTCAGTGATTGCGTTTTCAAACGGCTCGGTGAAAGCATCCCACAGGGTAATACGACCGGCAGCCGGCGCGGGGAGGGGGAGGGGAGAGAGTAAGGAGGAGGAGAGGGGGGGGGGGGGCTTCAGGT
>NW_026267229.1:154979-157325 GCF_000697945.3 Frankliniella occidentalis
GCGGCGGTGGGAGGCCAACCGGTTGGAGTAGCTCCGGTGGCAGCCGCCCCGCGAACGGCGTGAAAATGGAATCTACGCGCAAGTTTGACATACCGTACCGGCACCGAAAGACAATGAAAAATCCACAACAAAGTATGCCAAACAAAGTGTATAACTAAAGGGATGATTCTTGAAAAGCAGATATGAGTCGCTCTAAATGGCAAGAGTCCAGTTTTGTCCATTGAACGGTAAAAAGAAAAAGTCTAATTTGTTTGAGAAAAAAAAGGAAAACTTGTGGGACCTCCCATAATTGAGGAAAACTTCCGCATTTTTTGAGGAGACTTCCTCGAAATCTGAGGAGCCTTCCTCAAACCGAGGGAATTCCTTAAAGTTTTCCGTTTTTCCTGAAAAAAATGGGACATTGTTTTTATCGTGTGCAAAGCTTTTGTGCACATGATAGAAATTTTATTGAAGCTTGACAAATCTCAGTTCGACAAGAATAAAAATTCGTCCTGCAGGAGATACACATTTGTGAACTCAGGCTTTAAACCTGCCTTATCCTAGGTGAAACAGACGCATCTTGCAATGGCCATAAAATTATCTTTGACGTTTCAAGTTGAGTGCGGACACCCTACACACACAAGAAAATGTCGAACAGCACGATGACGTTTCCTCGATACTATGTTGTTTCTCACTGCCCCCCCCTCCCAACGCAATTTCCTTTTGCACTCTCTTCACCACACCTCCCTGCCGCCGGCACACCCTGCGCCTGTCGACGTCAAGACAAATAATCCCGAATTCGTCACGATCCCCCGACGAGCAGGTAACAAATTTTCTTGTCCGGGGCGAACGCGATCGCGACGGCCCCTCTCGAAGGAAATCGTGTTGAATGAAACATTCTCGGGGATGCGCGGCGCGCGGGGAGAGTCACCAAAGCGTTGCAGCAGCAGCGCCTGAGGGGCGGGCGAAGTCGTGTCGGCGGGAGAGAGAAGAAGAGGGGGCAGGAGGAGGCGAAAATGATAAATGCTTCCGACCGAAGAATAGCAGATAGGTCGCAGGGACCATGATAAAGTGGCTGTTTGAGCGTCTTTGCGACTCCCTGAGCCACGCAGGTGTCGGCGCACCAGGGGAGGGACAAGGGTGCAGAACGTGCCGCGAGAGCGAGAAAGAGACAGACAGAGAGAAAGAGATAGAGAGGGAGAGAGAAGGCGGAACGGCGAGCAGCAGCCTGCTGCTTCTAAATAACGACGCGTATTATTCGCGCCACAAAGAGCAGAAAAGAGTTGAAAGCTCGCCCGGCATTAATTTTAATTTTTCTTAATCATCCTTTTTTCCCTCTCTATTTCCCTCTCCCCCCCTTCTTGCCCCCTCCCCTTGCGGTAATCACAGGGGCGGCGCGGCGGCGCACGTGAATGCGCTTTGCGAGAATAAACTGTAAGGGTGTGCTAAAGAGACGGGGAGGGGTACCAGGCGGTCAGATCAAAAAGAAAAAAAAGCATATGCCACAGAGCACACCGGGGGCCGGAATCTCCTCTGCTAAAAGAACTATCGTTATATTGCGAAATATTCTTGGTTAATTTTCTATATTGAAAACTTTGTCTTTAACAAAATACCAAACATCTTCAAAAAAATCTTCATCTTAATTAACGAGTATAAAATTTGTATGCATTTTGTCAACAATTTTATGAGCCAAGAATTTGTGATCGTCACGAAACATATTTGTAGTGTTACAAATAGTTCCGGAAACTACACTTACGAAGCATTTCGTTAAAGTTTTTTTTTCGTTTCATCACGACAACGTTTTACAATTCTGTTACCAGAATGCATGAGTTTTTCGGACGTGGTGGAATCCCGTAGCTTTACTCGTAAGAGTGCGAAATGTTCCGGAGAGCGACTAGAAAGGTGTGAGAGCAGTGAGAGAGGAAAATGGGATTGTTAGGGAGAGGAAAGACGAAAGAAACAAAGAGGGGAGCGAGGGAAAGATGGAGAGAGAGGGGGGGGGGGGAGCTTCAGGTCGGGAAGCACAAATTGGGACCGTCGGGAGACAGGGGACATTTCCTAGCGTCTTCCAGACACACTTTTGATTAAGCAAGTCGTTTGCGACGTCGTCGTGCCCTGCCACCCCCACCCCTGGGGGTGAGTCCAGAGGACGGCGGCGGCGGGGAGGTCCGAGGTCAAGGGCACCTTGGCGCGCGCGCCGGCTCGCGGTGGAGGACACGGCGGCCGGCCGGGGGCGGGGCCCAGTTCCCCAGGGAGCACGTCAACGTAATGGAGATCGCCGCGGTCTGGCTGCGCCGTGATTGCAGCCTCGGCGTGCAGCGCGGCGGGCTGTTACCTCTCGGAGGAGTCGCTGCTGCCAGCGCCAAG
>NW_026267229.1:157886-159022 GCF_000697945.3 Frankliniella occidentalis
CTCTCTCTCTCTCTCTCTCTCTCTCTCTCTCTCTCTCTCTCTCCCTCCCTCTCTCTCTCTCTCTCCTTCCTTCTCCCGCACTCTCTGTCTCTCCTACACGCACCCCTCGCTCTCATCTCCTTGCTTATTTATCTCCAACGCTTCCCACATTTTTCATGCCCATGGAAGAAAAGAGAGGGTGGGGGAAGAGGGGTTCGGGTTGCCGCGGCGGATGTTCAACCCTCTAAAGCACCCCCTACCCACCCTCACCCCAATCTCCTCTTTTTCTGTCACACCCCTACCCCTTCCCCCCGATGCGGCTAGCACATATCGCAAGAGCTCGTGAGTGTGAGTCCGTGTGTGTGCGTGTGCCGATTTGGGTCACTTGGGTGCTTTGCCCCAACATTGCTTACCGATCGCGCTCCCCGCTCACCGTGACAAAAAGTGTACATGTGTGCGAGGGGGCGCGAGCGGCGGGGCGGAGTGGGGAAGGGACATGCCACCCGATTCTTTTTTTTTCAGCCTCTCTATGGCGTCATAGGTCATATCATAAAATCTCGTCGATATAGCCTCCATGCTCGCGCCTACATCTGTTCGTGCCCTTTTTTTCACCTTCTTGTTACTCTAAACTACGTGGAAAGGGAAGCGGATGGTATTTAAATTAAAAGCGAAAAAAGTTAAATAAATAATGACACAACCAGGAGAGAAAGATGGAATGGAAACACGTCGAAGGTAACTTGTGTGGACTTGTGGGGAGGGATGTATCCGATTCTCATTCTCCATGGAGTAGCTCTGCTTCGCGACGGCGTCTGCTGCTAGGGATTCGGCCGAACGTGTACCCCGAGCGCGTGCTTCGGCGCTATTACTTTCGAGCAAACCCACCCAGAGAGGATGCAACTCTCCCCTCCCGCCCCCCTACACCCCCACGACATCAGTCAGCCTCGGGACACGTCGGGCTCCTAATCTACCCCTCCCCTCCAGCCTGTACCTATCCGCGTCGCGGGATCAAGAGGTAAATGGAAGAAGGGGCGGGGTGAGGGGAAGGGTGAGGCGGCGTCTCCTGGGGAGCGAGAAGCCGGCCCGGAGCCACAGGCGGCGGCGGGGTCCAGCGGAGATAGAGCGGCCATCGTCTGCTGCCTCTAGGGGGCCGCCCCGCC
>NW_026267229.1:159395-159834 GCF_000697945.3 Frankliniella occidentalis
GGGTGTGAATCGCTCCGCAGATGTCCTCGGGGCGAACAGGACACCGCTCCGCACGTTGCTGCATCCTCAGGCCGTGGCTTGGCGTGGCGTGGCATGACTGGGCGTGGTGGGGCGTGGCGGGGCGTGGTGGGGCAAAGCTGACCCCGTTCCTACCGCTCCCGCCTCGTGCCTTTTTTTTCCCCTCCCCTCTTCTCAGCGCGCGGCGCCGCGGTGCGGTAGCAGTGCGTGTTCCCGCAAACAAACCGAAAAGTAAACGAGGGGTAAACAGGCGTAAAGAGCGGTGCCGCTGCCAGCCTGGTCACCGAGCAGCGAGCGCTGCCTGGGGGCTCTGCAGCCGCTCTGCGCATCCGGGCCATGGCGCCCGCGGAACAGAGGGTAGGCACGCCCGCAACACTCGCGCGCGCCGCGGGCCAGCCCAGCGCCCGGGCGCTGAGAGGCG
>NW_026267229.1:163214-164027 GCF_000697945.3 Frankliniella occidentalis
CCTCGCAGTCGAGAAACAAGACTCGGGACGAGTCGTCCAGACATGCCTGAGCATTCCTCGCGGTACTACGAACTGCGCATAGCAGAAGACGAGGTTCTCGTTGGTTGGGTAAAGTAGCGGCGACACCAATCAGCTTCACCCTCATTGAAAAACAAAGGTGCTGCTAGGTCGTGCCTTTGCAGAAATTTTTAGTATATTGCCTCTATAAAGGCCCTGAAGAGCCCTAAAGAGCCCTAAAGGTGCTAAAAATTAGTGCCTGTGGCAGTTTTAGAGCTCTGTTATAGACACTAAACCTGCAAAGATTTTTAAATGTAGGACTTGGTGCCTTTGGTACCTTTGTATTTCCAGTGTTGAAACTTATCAAGGCATTCGATTGAAATCAGTGTGTAAAATTGAAAATGTGCGGGGAAAAAGATGTTAAGCTTACTGTGGAAACCCAAGTGTGTACTTGAAAGCAGAATCTCTTGCAAACCTACATGTATGCAGGAAATTCTGTGTACTTGGCAAGTATGCAGGAGATTGTGTGTACTTGGTCAAGTATGCAGGAAGTAGTGTGTACTTGGTCAAGTACACACTAAAACTTCCATACATTTATGCAGGAGACTTAGTGTGTACTTGACCAAGTACACACTATCTCCTGCAGTACACAGAATTTCCTGCATACATGGAGGTATGCAGAAGATTCGGCATTCAAGTACACACTTGGGTTTCCAGAGTATAGGCTGAAGACGTTACAGAGAAGAAACACTCGCATTTACGTGAAGCAAAACAACAGACGCAAAACTGCAGCACAGTGGAGTCATCGGACGCAGC
>NW_026267229.1:164157-166989 GCF_000697945.3 Frankliniella occidentalis
CTGCCTTCAAGATGCCAATAGCAGGGCTGCATTCATCACCGGGGGGGAATTACTCTCCCAGCGAAGAGGAGAGGAGGCGAGCCAAACGGACAAAATAGTAGTGAAGAACGGGGGGCGGGAGCGATTGGGATGGAATCCTAAAACGCTTCCGGGGAGCAGCAGGAGTCGGGGGGCGGAGGGGGAGTAGAGAGGTCATCGACGGACTCCAGAGATTAACATCCTTGTCTCTCATTCAGTGAGGGCGCGGTCCTCCCTCCGCAGCATCCCCCCTGCTCTGCGGACGTGAGCACCAAAGGGAGAAAATGTGCCTGTGTGTGTGTGTGTGAGCGCGCGTGTGTGATTCTTCCCATGCACAACACAAAAAGAAAGCACGCACCCACATAAAGGCCTGGTCCCGGGCGCCCGCACACACACACACACACTGGCGCGCGCGCGGGGGAGAGAGTGGTCAGCTGATGTCGGCGCCGCACACTTCGGGGCCTTTCTAGATTTATTGCGGCGCTGGGCGCACTCACGCGGGGCCCTGGGTCCGCAGCCCGGGCGGGTACAGCCCGACGGACCTCTGGGGGTTAGGACCTCTTGATTCACACTTGTGCTCCCCAGTCAACCCCAAGCAGGGCCACACCCACCCCGCGTCAGAGCTCTCGATAAACCACCAAAGCATCCCTGCGCCGCACCAGCATAGGCTGCCGCGGGCGAGTCGGCAGGGCAGGGAGAGGGAGGGAGATAGAGAGAGAGGGAGGCTCCATTGATTCGTTCAGATAACCGGGCAGGTCCGTAATTGGATGTTTACCTGGACCACACAAGTCCATCCCGAGCCACAACATTTGCCATGCCGCATGCATACTGGATGGGCCGCCTATACACGGCAAAACGGTTTATGTAAATGCAAATTCATTTCAGTGCGCGGGGGAGGGCCGGTGGGGACGCGTCCGGACGCCGCCGTGACCGCTGCTGCAGAGGAGGGCGGGCGCAGAGCGTCACGACGCCAAGTCACACAGCTGCACAGCGGACGCGGCGGGGCGGCAAACAGAGTTAAATACACTGTGATATATATCCTCATCAATTTACGACATTTGTTGAAATTTGGATTTGAAAATTGTGTTGGAAATTTGAGACGCCCTATTCTTGCTCGTCGATCAATTCCACGTCGACACAAAGTGCTGGGAAGTGGGAAGTGCTTGTAAATTTACAATTTCGAATTGTAATTTTACGACATGCACGCACACCACACTGTAAAACAATTGTTGTCTCTTAACAAGAAACTCGTTGTTAAGTTTTTAACTGACTCGTGTTGTTGTACAACAGCTTCGTTAGTCAAATAACAGCAAACGTTGTCCAGTTACAGTAGTAAAAAAAAAAGTCAGCAAAAACAAAATGGTGCCCAAAAGTCCAATATTAACAATGCATTGACAACAAACGTAGTTGTTTTTCAACAACTTCTGTTGTTCTCGAACAACTGAGCTGTTGGTCAACAACTGAGCTGTTATTTAACAACTAATTTTTACAGTGCATTGAAATTTTTTCCGTCAGATTGACTACTATTTTGCACATCACTGGTCGAAAGTTTTCCTACCAGGTACAGGAAAGTTTTCCGTAGTAGAAGTCGTCAATGACGAGCAAAGGTGGACGCTTGGTGGGAGGTTGTACGTGTATACAACGCGTTATCGAGCGCGTTATGTAAATGGCAAATTTACGAAGTATATCGCGCATGTGCGAAGATATTTTTCACAGTGAGTGGAGTGCATGGACTGCACGCCTCGGATTACTGTCCCATCAGGAGCCGGCCCGGTACAAGGAGCCGCATGGGCGCGCCGCATTACGAGTGCAAATGCAGCGCAGTGCTGCGCAGGCGGGAATATGCGAGCAGTGCGCCGCTCTGCAGCGCCGCAACTCCTCGCCACACGGGGCTCGGTACAGGTTGCACGATGGGTGACCCAACTGACAGGAAACCTTCTCAGGTGTTTTAATCTCCGATTTCGTTGAAACTTGGAAAATTTGAAGGTTAGTTATGTAGAAATCGGATGGCACTTGCAATTTTACCCGAACCTCACAATTAGTTTCCCCCTAAAATAGGTTTTCAAAGAAAGTTGGAAAAAAAATTAGTGTTGAAAGTTTTCATTAATCGAATCTTTACTTTGAATGAAAATCGACACTCCATCTGGGATAATCCACATTTGGCGGTGCAAGAAAAACAACAGTCATAGCTGCTTTATTTGTGTTGTCAGCAGAAGGGACGACATGCTTTTGTTGCGCACGAAGGAGAAGCGCATCAAGATTGTCTATGATGCAATGTCCGATGGAGACCCACTTGCCCACGACACACTGCTCAGCGCGGGCCGCAGGAGGGCCTTGGCCGAGCGCTAAGGCGCACCGCGCAGCTCCGCCCAAAGCGATTCCCGCAAACGCAACGTACCTAATGGATCATTTGCAATGCCCCATTGGGCTCACTCGTCTGGCCTGGCCGACCTGTTGCACCGTCATGCGCCTTATCGGAAGCTGCACAACAAAAGCGCACGGCCGCGGCCAAATGATACCCGAGACTGATTTTTTTCTGTTTCCTCTCGAGCATTCATTTTCTTTTAGCGAGCCAGTGTGGCGGGTGAGAGATTCCGGACCGAAGCACAAAGAAGAACCAGCGGCAGCAGCTAATCGAGCAAAGAGCAGCCACGTCGGGAGGGCAAAAGCGAGCCGGAGTACCCTCCTCGAGCCGGAGTCGGGACCGGCCGGGGGTCCGTACGAGTCGAGAGAGATAAATTGATCTCAAACGTCTCAGCAGCGCTGTTCCTCTCGGCTCCGCAGTACTACTGACGGGGTGGGAGGGGGGGGGGG
>NW_026267229.1:167564-171248 GCF_000697945.3 Frankliniella occidentalis
CCCTCTTTTCGGTGGGGTAGTCGTATCAGTACAGCTGCAGCCGCGGCGGCTACCGGCCGCTCGCTGGCGGCAGGCAGCTTCCAGCGGACGCACCCGATCCGTCACTCCACACCCAAACAGATTGGCAAAAACAAATGCGCCGTCGACGCCGGCGGCCGATTGGTGCCTTCGAACTTTTCGCACACGTCTGCCAGTCTGTCCGCCTGCTTCTTGCCAGCAGTGAGATCGCGGCGGCCACCGCTTTTCCACCCCCCGTCCTCCCTGACTGAGTCCGCAAATGATTCTGGTGGCGGCGGCTCGCACATGTGGCGGCGATGTTTTTCGTACGGTGATGAGGTTGCCGCTAAGTCCCCCGACTTGTGCTCACTACGCTGAGTTATCGCGACTGGTGTGTTTTGGTGCACGGGGGGCCGCGGCCCCTTTTTGCAGCGGAGGGTCCCCGAGATGTTTTTACGGGTATCGAGACTATAAACGCATTTCGGTCGAGCGGGCAGCGGCCGAGGCAGCGGCGGACCCGTTATGGAGCCGGCCGGCCAAGTTCGCTGAGGTGGGGAACAGGGACAGCCCGTTGTACACGAGGGGAAAAAGTGGCTCTGGCTTTCCCAGCTAATGTCATCGTTTACTTCACGACAGGGGAGGATTGAATGACTCCAGTGCCGAGAAACTTCACTGCGTTAAAGAGAATGTCAGCGCTGCCGGAAATGTCAGCGTGACGAGGTATGTCGTGAAGTCTTTGTTTGCTAATTTTTTGGGCGTAGAGGTGTTTCATCATGCAGTACTATTTGAGGTAACCATACAGATATTAAAAACTTCTTTGCAAAGCTACCTCAAACTAGCTGCGACAGCTTCATAGCTGCTTTGTATCGTTTCGAATAATCGAGCAACATCCCGACATCCAATGGACAGGACAAAAAGGACACCTTTATTTTCCCGCGTGCCCGGCGAAACGAACGTGTGGCCGGTGGCCGGGTCGCGGCGGCGCGCCCGGCGGGTCCGCGGCGCAAATCGAATTCCGTGGCGCGGGGGTCCGCGTGCCACGCTGCACCGCAGCATTACCGCCCCGTGCAATTGGTTAACGACCAGAGCCAGCGCCCCTCCCGACAAAGAGAGCAGCACATCCAGCCGGCCAGGGCCTGCCAGGCGCCTCGGACCAGGCCAGCCTGCCGCAAGGACCCTCCTCTGCAGCCTTGTATAGTGCAAGGTGTGTTCTTGCCGCCGCCGGGGAGGGTAGGGGAGGCTGCGGAGGGGGATCCATTGCATCTGTTTAAGTCTGGGCTGGGGGGGCCCGCCCGCTTCTCTGCGGTGCAAGGGTCTCTGGCCTGGAGTGGCCCCTCGTCGTCCGCCCGGGCCCCAGCACGCCAGACGAGGCTAAGAGTAGGCTACTCTGCGAAGTGACAAGGGTAAGAGTAGGCTACTCTGCGAACATGCGAGGCTAACAAGGGGACTCATACAAGTGTAAATTCACGAATCGGTTTAAACTTTGGAGTTTTCAGTGTTGACTGCATACTAAACAATTGCCGATAAAAGTTCGTGCCCAATTTGATATTTTGGTTATAAAGGGGGAAAGTCCTATATCTGATAAAATGACTGAAAATTTATTTCGCGACACTATTTTTATCTTCTAGTATAAGCCGGATTGTATGAGACCCCGAAGGCTGGAATAGCCGAGACAAACCACAATATTCAAGCGGAAATGTTGGATTTGACTCTCCCAGCGGGATCGCAGCGGGTGCTTACTTAAAAACAACGACAATCCGCCAGCGCGCCTCGCAGCACCAGAGAGGTCGCATTCGTGCCCCTCCGATAACATTTTCTGATAAACAGAGCACAGCGCGAGACAAGCATTTCGGGATGTGCCCGGAGGGCGGAAGAATTCCGCGTTATACAAGAGCCAGCCATACTAGCGCCGACTTCAGCCGCCCTGATGCCGGGGGATGGGAGGAGGGTGAAAGAAGGGCCCGGGAGCAAGAGAAGAGGGTAGAGGGAGGGAGGGGGCGGGGGTGAAGGGGGCCAGGCGGCGACAAGGCCACGCCAAGAGGGATGACTGAGCGCCCCCTGACAGCAGGATATGGCCAAGTCGACACGGAGCGGCAATACTCCGGAGATGGGGAGGCGGGGCGCTGCTGCTGCTGCTGTGCCACAAAGTAGTTGCTTTAAGGGCACGCGACTCGCCACCTTGGCGTACTTGTTGTTGTGATGCCGCCCCTCATTGGCCACGAGGAGCGTTGCGTAAAGCGGGGAAGGGAGGGTTGGGGGGGGGGGCAAAAACGCCCCTAGCCGATCATTAGTGCCCCTCCCCGCGCCACCCCTTTCCCCTGGCCGGGCTCTCGATGACTCTCCAGCAAACCATAACTACCCCCCCCCCCCCTCCCTCCAGCCCAGCAGCCAGAGAGCATACAGCCTTTATACGCCGCGACTTCGCACATGGCCGCGCTCAGAAAACAAGCGGCTCTCGCGTTGTGGCGCGTCACGTTCTTTTGAGGTCGGCGAAATTAATAATTTATCCGAAAAAAAAGGCTGACAATGGGGACGGAGGGGTAAGAGGGGGGGGGGAGAGGGTGCACAACCCGTGAAAATAAAAAGGCTTTCTCAGCTCTGCCACCACGCCGCTGCGCGCTGCGCCGCGTCCCCTCTGGGGATGAAGAATGAAAACCGATGTCGCCGGTAAGAGGAGAAAGAGTGCGGGCGGGGGAGAGGGCGTATCCAGAGCAGAGATAGAAAGACAGAGAGTGGGGGGGGCGAATCAGGTATTAGCAGGGGCTACAATGTTGAGGCAACCGATGGCAAAAGTGTGTCTGACAATCAAGGCGTACGTCACAGGCAAAAGAAAGTGTGTCTGATTATGTAACAATCAGGTCACAGGTCACACACTTTTTTGGATTGGGCGTTCTAAATTAGACTTATGTCTTCATAGGCGGATCCTGGTGGGCCCAGGGTGGGCCCAGGGTGTGGCACACTAACTGCACCACGGGACTCGACTGTTTACGGCGCGGTGGTAATGCGGCCGCGAGGAGGAACCTCTTAACTCAACAGCCACCCGAGCAGAAAACTCGTCCATATAAAACTTTGGCCGAAGGAGAAGACTGCTGGCGCGAGGGCTGCCGGGCGGGGCGCGCACGGGGCCCAGCCCAGCCCGGCTCGGCCCCAGCCGGCCCGGGCCGTAACTCCCTTCCATTTGACCAGAGCCCCACTCCGTCATGCGACCGCACAATCTGAAACGTCTGCTAGCAGCATCCCGAGTATGCCTCACCACTTCCCCCCCACCCCGCCTCCCCCAAACGTCCCTAACCCCTTCCACTGCAATATCGGCTGGCTACCCGATGCCATCTCTACCGCTGACAGCTCCATTACCATTTAGGAATGGAATTTGTATACACCATTAGCCTGCTGGTACAATACCACGCCAATTTCGGCCCCCTCTCCCCCTCTCTCTCTCTCTCTCTCTCTCTCTCTCTCTCTCTCTCTGTCGTTCTCTCTGTCTCTCAATGTCCTGCTCACGCCGCCGGGAGCCGCTGGGCTTCGACGGATTCCCCTTGTCCCCCTTTTGTATCCACATCGCCCTTCGTCCCCAACATTCCATGATCCAGAGGGCCGAGGCAGGAATCCCAGGCCCGGCCGCGGCCCGTCCCCGCCCTCTCTGTCCCCTCGCGCCGCGCCCCAGTCCACCGCGCCCGCCCCGCCACG
>NW_026267229.1:171768-179022 GCF_000697945.3 Frankliniella occidentalis
GAGGAGGGGGAGTGAATTCGCGTGGGTGCAGGGAAGAGCAGGAGGCGGATGGATTCGTGGCGGCAGTTTCGTAGCATGCGCGACGGGCGCTCTCACTCACTCACTCTCTCTCTCACACACACACGCGCATACACACACGCGCGGGCGCGCACGCTCAGATACACAGCCACAGAAGGCGGCGCCCGAAGCTATCTGCATCCTTGATCTCTGCGTTTTAACGACGTGTCACCCGCACAAGACGCCTTGCATGCGGGTGCCGAGATCGACCCGTCGTAGCCGCCGCCACCCTGGACCGTCTCCTCCTGGATATTTCCTCAGGAACAGCGACCCTGCGGCGCGAAATAGTGTAACGGTACCCCCCCCCCCCTCTTTGCCCCTGGCACTTCTAGGAGTAGATTTCGTCGGCAGTGCAAGTCGCCCCCGTCGTGCCCGTGCCCTCGCCCCTCGCTCCCCCCCCCTCTTTGCCCCCTTTTCCCCTTCTGGCTGCCGGTTGGCGATTAGTTTAGTTTCTCAAGTCGAGGTCGCCAAAAACCCAACTCCCGAGAGTGAGCGTGAGAGGGAGATAGAGAAGAGGAGTGAGAAGGGGGAGGGGGGGGGGTGGAGTAGTGAGAGAGCAGAGAGTGTAAAGGGCAGAGATGAGAAACGGTCCCTACCCGGTCCCGGGTTCCGGCGCTGTCTGTTCGCCCGAGCAGGCGGGCAGACGCTTCCAGTCGGTCGTCGCGTCGTACTTCGTTCCGGGACCGGACTGGGACCGGGCCCGGACTCGGACCGGGTCTAGGGCTAGGCCGTTTCGGCCGGCCAACCAAACCCGGTCAAGAGCGGTCCCGGTCAAGAGCGGTCCCGGTCCGGTCCGGGCCCGGGCCCGGGTGGAAGGACCTGGACCGGGACCGGCCCGCATCAGCGCAGGGCCCGGAAAGTGGGACCGGGTCGGGACCGTTTCTCATCTCTGGTAAAGGGCCGTCGCCATCCTGAAATCCCATGGGCAATGGACATGGCCGTGGCCTGTGCGCTGACTGCACAAGGTGGGACAGATTATTCCATCTTTCACTCTAACTCCTACGCGTTACAACCCTGAGCACGAGTTTCGTCGTATTTACTTTCATTGGACCCCCCTCTCTCTCTCTCTCTCTCTCTGTCCCTCGCTCCTACCCATATACACCTCGCAGCAGCACTGGCCGGTGGACCGCACAAGGACATTCCATTCCTTCTTTTTCCTCCCCCTTCCCTCTCTTTCTCTCTCCCTGTCTGTGCACCCTTTTCAGCACGTCTGGAACCACTCGGCGGGTGCGGCGCGTTTTCTTTAGTGAGCCTCGGAGTGCTCGTTCATTCGGCAATGAGGGTCCGCACCCCCGACCCCGGCCCGGACCTCGGCCCCGACGCGTGGACACGACGTGCATCAGAGCGGCGCCCTGCCGGTCTAGGCCTCGTCTGCGCTCAGATTGCCTCCAGCCCTCTCGACTCGCCGCCGTACAAGTTTGCGTGAAGTGGAGAGGGGCGTGTGAAGACGGAACAGCGTGTAACGCTGCGCCAGACACTTGTCTGTGTAAACTGTAAAAACATCGCTCATTTACAAAAGGAAACTTCCGGGCGCCAGGCGCGCGAAGATTGCAAACACAAGTTAAACTATACACGATGAGAAGACAAAGCGGGTAAAGAGAGAGAGAGAGAGAGCAAAGCAGCGTTGGGTTGATATTGCCAAACAATGGCTTATATCTAGCAAATACTTCAACGATGTTTGCTGGCCTCGCACCGCAAAAAGTCTTTGTGGCCACAACAAACACCTCACAATAACCTTAAAGAAGCAAAGTTAAAGTTTAGCAGGCGGCGGGCTGGAGCCGGGAGCGGCGATATTATATAATTTTGCCCAGCCTGGAAGTGCACTCCGGGAAATGCAGCAGAACAAACACGCACTCTTAAAACTTTGCTAAACAGGGTCACTAAGGTCAAGAGGACAGAGGGAGGAAGAATAAACGAACTTGGGAAAGTACGAAGGAGTTATTTCTTTCCGTTCCCCTTGTCATCTTTCTCACGATATTGCGGTGGGGGTTAGCTACAGCGTTTTAAAGCAAAAAGTTGAGCGGTCCTGACCCCTACCAAGCCCTCAAAACTCAGACATAATTGAAAAAATAATTCAGTGAGCAATCAAAGCCAATTGAGGGTTTGATTCAGTATAAAATAAAGTCTCAATAATTCATCCGAATCAGTGTGAAAAAATCCTCGTAAATTTACAGGATCTTTGTGATAGTGAATATTTAAAAAATATGATGTAAATTAATGACAGCCCAATCTTGCTCGTTGTTGAATTCCAAGTCGATCTTTAGTGCTTGTAATTTAACTACCTGGCATTGCAATTTTACGACACGCATCACGCATCAAACATGGCAGCTTAAAAAGTGGGTGCCAAAATTTCACGAGGCCCTGTCTGAAATAGTGCAGAAACAAAAATATATATGATTGCTGTGAATTAAAGAGACTTCACTGCAACAATGGGAAGAGCAAATCCTGCCAGCACGAGTGCGGCTTTGTGCTCCATCATCATTCTACATACCCACCTGGCTGATTCGCACTCCAGGGAGTTTGTTTATGGACCGATAACCAATAATATACGCACCTGCATCATGAGAAAATCACGCTACATGAATAATTCATCGGCTTCAGTTCGGCAGTTAGCATAGCACGCGGCAACGGGAGGAAGCACCGGGGAGAGTTGGATGGAAGAGGGGAGGAGGCGGGGAGGTGATTTCCCCCGATGAAATTACACGTCAGGCAGCAGGGCATCTAACGTCGGGACGGCAGGCGGTGGGCGAGCCGTGCAGCCGCGCCATACGGGTGGGATTGAGTCTGCGAGCGGCACTCTGCCCCGCGCCATCACGAGCGGCGGGAGACACACCCAACGACCGTCCCGCTCTGATCAACGCCGGGCGCCAGCACCTGGTGTGCGGGGCGATGTGCCGGCTGATGTGCGAGCAGCGGGCAATGACACGCGATAGCCCGGGAAAGAATCGTGGACAAGACGCACGTACCTTAAAATGGTAAGCACAAATGTACTTGCGCATGAAACAACGGTTTTTGCAGAAACTTTTTATTGGAAAAACAAACACTTGCTGACAGTAACTTTTATCAGTTTTAAGTTTGACAACGAACGCAGATCGTCAAGACAACCATTATTTCCAAATTTACCTGACGAGACGATACCTCGAACCAGAAGCGACGCAGAGCGCGGTGAGAGGGGAAGGGAGGAAGGGGGCCCAAATGTCAGACGCAGAAGCCCAGGGGTGATGGGATGTTAAAGGGGAAGGGGAGGGGGACAAGCTTTTGAGCGAAAGCGGAATCAAAGTGAGGAAGCTCACAAGCTCACAAGGCGTTGCAGCGAAAATCAATTACCCGGGCAGAAAGGGGCTTAACCATTAAGTACATGGTTGGCTGATGGGCGATGGCATTTCACTTTGAACAGACAAGCCCAGGGAACCGCCTCGTAACACCCCCTACCCCCTCCAATTCCCCCGGCCTAAACCAATATTACAGAATATGAGACAAGAGGATATAGGTACGCAGGTGCCGGCAGACCCCCGGGGGAGGGGGGAGGGGGGAGGGAGTCCCTGGGACAATGGCAGCCCAAGGATGGGTTAGAAAGGGAGATTACCGGCTCCGTGCTGAAATGCATGAGCACGGAGCGGTCCTGCCACTGATACCGTCAAAATTCAGACCAGCAAGAATTACAATATGTTTTCCAGCAAGGAGCGCAGCGACGATGGCTTCCCTTCCGGGAGGCGGTCTCAAAACTACCGGAAGAAAGGTGTAAATTCTGGGTTCAAATTTGCACTCCAATTAAGGTCGGGGTACCCCCTAGTGATATTGCCACTCAGTGCGGCACTGGTGTTTCCCGGCTGGCCCGGCAAGTGAGTTAGCAGAATGCAGGGTAGGGTGAGGAAGGCGGGGTCGGGATTAGATTAGACAGTTTGTGGAATTAGTAAGGAAACACGCACCAAGGTTGTTGAGGCGATTCGATCCGCCGCCACCCGCTCGACGACATGCATAAACGTCGGACTTGGCATATACTCTAGAAATGCCTCTGCTTAACTTGGCAAAACTATGTGGTCCCGTTCAACGAAAATAGAGGGTAAAAGTTCGAGCTGATATGAGAGAAGAGTAGCAAGGTTGACAATGACAGACGCCGACTGACTAGAAAAAGGGGGAGAGGGGGAGGTTCTGGATATGGAGTAAAAGGAGCGGTGAGGGAGAATGAAGAATGGCTGGGAGGACCGTCCGTTTTGCGAAGGCAGAGAAAAGTTGCGGAGGTCGTTGATAAAAAAAGGGGGGAGGACGAAAGTGAGGATGCTAGGTATTAGCATATCGCCAGTGCGATAAAAACAAACGCACCGCTGGCACTGCTTATGATAAAGATATATCCTCCCTCTTTTAATCCCACGATAAAGTTAGAAATAAAATAGCACACAAACACCAACATTCCGCCCGGTTATCCGCGCGCTGCTTTACTTGCGCCATTCCCTCCCTATTTCAGGCGTCTTTTTTGGCGAGTAATTCACACCTAGCCAGCAGGCTGGGGAGGCCGAGCCGCCGCCGGTACGAGGGGCAATGCGCTTTGCTTGTGGGGGGGGGGGGGGCCTCCAACGGCAATATAAGCCCCACTACAGTAATGCCTTGGGCACACACAGCGCCCCAGGTGCACGACCTAATCGAGTTACAATTGAAATAAAATTAGGAGACCCTGAGAGGACACCGCCGTAAAACTGCGCGGTCGCCGACTCCGACCGTGCCGTCGGCGGTGTGATCGATTCTCATCGCCCGAGTGTGTATCTTACGGTATTGGCAGTCGAGTGGTGAGGCGTAGTGTAGCGCTTCGCAGCGACACGCTGTAAAACTTGTCATGAACTCTCCTCAAAATACATACATAAAGCAAATCTGCCTTAATTTATTTGTATGTGTGAACTAATACATGTGAGAATGAAAAAGTTGGAAAAGAGCCAAGACTCCCTACTAGGTAAGCCCGTAATTAAACATTCACTTCGATGAAAAATATTCAACACACTAAATGCTTTGGGATGTTTTAAAACTGATTTATTGAGTGTTTTTACGATACGCGAGCATAAATGCTTTTTTTATATACACGTTTAGTGCATATTCAAGCACAAATCTTAACACTTGTATATGCATGAAGTTAGTATGCGAAAAAACTGAATTTCTATTAATCTGCGCGTGCTCATTGATAAACGATCGTGCTTATGTATTACAGTACTACACAACAGTGCACTTATTATCTGAATTAGACACCAAATCGTGCACATGTTGATTCCTGTTAAACTCAGGCACAGTGCGTGATTCATGTCGTGTAGTGCGATACTTTTCTGATTCCGATTAAAGTTCGAGTACGCCTGCTCATCCTCCTTTTGCCGTCAATCGGAGCCGTGGACTGCGGCGCGCAGGCACCTACTACCGAGCACCGCAGGAAGCGCGGGGCCGCACTGTAAATCGAAAAAGGAACATCGGGGGTTTGTACCCTTTTGAAAAGGCAACAAATCGCGTTTTCTACCATGCGAAGGCAAAAACGATGTTTCTTGCCCCTGAAGGCAGGAAATGTTACCTTTTGAGTGTAAGGTGACAATTGTTGCCTTTGTGGTGGCTAGATGTTGCCTTTTTGGGGGGGCCGCCCCTACCTTCCTCCCCGGAGGAAGAGGAGGGGGAGGGCAAGCGGCGTGCCCGGCGGTGTCGGGCCGGCGAGACAAAGGCTGGAATGTCTTTCGCCGTCCGGACTCGCCCCCGCATCGGGCTGCATGGCTCAGTCGGTTGCGAACGAGGCGAGGACGCTGAGTTGGCAGCGCCGGGTTCTGTTCCCGGCGCTGGCAGCGGTAGGCGTGTATCCTTCTATGTAGCAGCCGAACAAGCCATGATCATAGCCTACAAGGGCCAACTCGGATGACCGTAGGAATCCGAAATAGCAAAGGGGCAGCCGCCTCGAAGCGAATATCGGAGCAAACATCCGTAAATGAAATGATTCTTTTTATTTTTTTCTAAATCCCCCCCCCCCGGAACGGTTCCCTTCCGTTCCAGCCGCATCCAGAAAGAGTTTTGTTAAAATTTGGTGCAGGTCGTTGATCTGGTGCAAGGTGCAAGCCGACAGCCCGTCCCGCCGCGGGTCCTCCTTGACGCTGACGCGGTAGTTGGCTTGCACCGTGCAAGCCAACCTTTGCAACCCGTGCAGGACCAGGGGCGACTGCCCAGCGCATGGAGGGGGGACCTTTGTTACCTGCCGTGGTGCACGCGGCTTACCACGGGAAGGGAACAATAGTAGCGACCGGGATGGCACATTGGGACTGCTGATATGGCAGGGGACGTTGCCTTTACAGAAAGGCAACAAAGAATGTTGCCCTCCGAAGGCGAGAAGTTGTTCACCCACATTTAGGGTGCCAAACATGCCTTTTCGATTTACAGTGCGGCGCGGCACAAAGAAGAGACGCAAAAAGATATCGTGATGTCCATGAGGAAAGTAGAACAAAGGGCAGATCCTACTCGCAAAGACGAGCAAGTCCCCTCTTCTTTGCCATCCTTCCTCGCCCCCTCCCCCCCAGTCCCAATTCCACCACCTTGATTCGAAATTTGCAGGAGCGAGCGGCCGTGCGGGTCGTGAGTGCAGAAGACGGCGTGTTTTTCAGGCCGCGCCTTTGGACCAGCAGCCGAGCCGTCTCAGAGGCCTGGCAGCGCCCGGGGCTGTGGGCGCTGACTCGCAGGCGACCTCGCCCAGGTACACACTGGAACTCGGCCCCCCGTCTCCCTTCCCTTCCATTTCCTCCGGCCAACAAACTGAACCGACGGAGCATTTGCTCGCAATTCTACACCCTGTACCCAGAAAAAGACGTTGTTGATTTTAGTTTATTTTGTGGGTACTTGTGCTTGACGTTATCAAGGAAATTATTGCGCCTAATGTTGGGAGGAAAACCACGCGGCCCGCTGCACCATCCAGAGGCGCGGCATCTAGCAGGACTCCTTTGCCACAGACAGGTACCACACGCGTGCTAGGTGGAGCGGGGTGTGGCAGGCAGGGGGGTGGCGGGGTTGGGTAGGGGCGTTAGAAGCGGGGCGGTGCTGGGTAAGAATTGTGGGTGGGGAGGGTGCACCAGCATCCAAACGAGGTGTTCGCACGCCCCAGAGTCAATTTGAAGGCCCCTGTAATCCCGCTCGATTCTGGGCTGCGCTTTGCCCCCTTCTCTATCCACACAGCGAGCGTCTTATCCCCCC
>NW_026267229.1:180562-192195 GCF_000697945.3 Frankliniella occidentalis
CTTTATTTCGGACTATTTCGGGGGAAGGTGTACGAACTATTTCGCAAGTGATTTCCCCCTCGAACACAAGCGCCATGAGCGCCTGCCCAAGCACCGCGGCCCTGGGGTTATGCCACCGGGACATTATGTGGATACAAGCATCTTGATGATTACATATATGTTTCCTTGCCCCTGAGCAGAATATTGATAGGCAGGATCCCTAATCCCAAAGAGAAATTTTGGTGGATGTAACTTGGAATCAACGTTGAACACTGTCACGTGGATCGACCACGCATCGAACCCACGTTAATTTGACACTTTTGTTCCACCGCTTATCAACGTTGTCGTAACGTAGAATAGACGTGTCTGCATGTGACATTTTAAAACTTAAAACCAGAGCCACTTTGATTAATATTGCAGGCAGATGAATGCCAGACGCCTTCGCAGCGTAAAACGCGTTTTGTGAGATATCGCGAAGCCTGTTACGCGAGACGTAGTCTGGCGAAATTATGAGGAAGCTCTACGAAAGAGCACACCGTACACCGAGATCAATACTCGTTTTTCCACAGGGTAGTGTGTAGGTTGGTGATATTCGTCATTACAGTGCCTTGTCCAAAACGCCCTGGGTCTCCAGTCCCTCGACCTACATAAGGGCCGCATAAGGGGGAGTGCACACAATCGGCGCAGCGAGCGAGAGGCAGCTAGGGCAGCACAGTGATGAAGCTAGTCGGACACTCGCCCGCTCGCTACACTGCCTTCCGGACGGCCGTGCTCTGATCCGTCCACTAAAAGGGGGGGGGGGGGGGCAGCAAATCAAAGAAGGGGCGAGAGGAAGGAGAAATACACGCGCAGCGACGATTGCCGCTGCTATATGTTCTGCACCTTCCCAAGCAAGAGATTCTCCAGGGGCCGACAAGGGCACGAGACAGGAGTGCTAGTACGCGGAGTACGTACACCCTGGGCTGAGATCGAAGTACCCGTAGTATAGCACCGAGAGAAACGTTGCGTTTATTTGACATAGGTGTTTAATTTGAGTATTCTTTATTAGAATTCAAAAAATTGCTTTGAATCAAGGCAGTCTTCTTTAATTTCAAGTGAGTTTTCTAGGATCAAATGTATTTATTTGATAAAAGAAAATAATAAAATGCAATTTTAACTTAAGATATGTTTCTTTAATATGGATTTGAAGCAACGATCTCAATTTTAAGAAAATTTAGTTTCACTGATGTTCTTTGGATCAAAGATCATTTCTTTGTGATTGTTTCTTTCAAGTGAACAAAACATGTTTGAATCAAAGAAGGCATTCTTTGGATCAAAACAAGCGAAAACACTTTTCTTAGTAGAAATGGACACTGTGAAAAAGGTAGGTAGGTTTACAGGAAAAGTTTCCTTGACGCCAGTTGCAGAATTACCAGAGAATTACAATTTGTAATCGTAAAAATACATGCAGTACGTATCGACTTCAAACCCATTGGCGAGTAAAAAAAGTGCTCTCGTAAATTTACAACTTAAATTATAATTTGAGTTTACAAAAAAAAATTGTAAATTTACGACGATATTTTTTACAGTGGATTTAAAAATTCTCTGCAAATCCAAGTGTAGAACAAGTCGACGGTTTTAACTGCGGAACTAAAGAGTTCTACACTTCAAGCTGCAATTTTCTAACCGTGAACGAAAATTTTATTTCCGAGGGTGCCATCTTCTTCGTCTTTGAATTCTCTTTAAAACGAGCCTACATGTGATAGGGTTGCTATTTATATTGAAACATGTATGCTTACTTTCCATATATTTCCTTAAATTCGTTTCTTATCGCATACCTGTTTCAATATAAATAGCAACCCTATCACATGTAGGCTCGTTTTAAAGAGAATTCAAAGACGAAGAAGATGGCACCCTCGGAAATAAGATTTTCGTTCACGTTTAGAAAATTGCAGCTTGAAGTGTAGAACTCTTTAGTTTCGCAGTTAAAACCGTCGACTTGTTCTACACTTGGATTTGCAGAGTTCTTTTTGGGATTCTTGTTTTTGTTTTTTTGGAAATGTGTCCAATTTAAAGATGAAGCAATTTATTTCAGGTACTGGGCAGGGCCCGACTTTATTTTTACTTATTGGGCAGACCTTCGATGAAAATTTGAAAAATATATGGAAATATGTCAATGTGCGTTCTAGTCATATGCAAGCGTCACACGAAACCAGGTTACCAGAAACAACTGGGAACTTCACGGGGAAATGCTTGAGAGGCGGAGTACATGAGCCGCCAAGACACCCAGAGCCTAGAGTGCTATCAGCCCGGGACGCGGGAGCAAACCAGTCGTCGACCCCAAGAGATGCTCTCGCTGGCGCCCGACCGCCACTCGCGTTGCCTGTACAGCTACGTCCCGAGTCCTCTCGGGCGGCACCCAGTCTACTTTCAAACTTGAACCCGGCCATAAATAAGTTGGGACGTCAGCTTTAAATTAGTGAGATTACACGCACGGCGTGCAGCGCCCGAACGTCGTGTAGTTAGTTCCAAAACTAGGTCCGGTAGAGGGGTGGGTCGGGGCGCGGCACATAGAACGGGGCGGTGGAACGTAGCACCACGACCAGGCCCTGGCGTTCGCACGCCTCTGACCAAAGAGGACCGTGTTCCGGGCTGGGTGCTCCCTGCCTGCACTACACAGCCAACATTTTTCATAAAGTTACAGGTGATTCGCGAAAGCACAATCGGCTGGACATTTCCATGCGTGCATTTTTAGAATGTGACACATAAGATCAAAACGAGGATTAAACGATGTATTAGAGGCCATGGCCATTCCATTCCATATCTAGGCATAAAGTTTACTAACCTGTACGCCCTTTGCTACCCTATCCCGGATACGAACGAACGCTGAAAAAATAGTCACTACACTGAGAAAAAAAATCCATCTGAGCACTATACGTTTAGTTTCTGCATCGAAGCTTTTTCGTTGCACTAGACGTTTGGCGCTCGCAGCTAAACGTAGCATCCCAGGCAGAGAAAATTTAGAGCGCATTACTACGCACTATCCCATTTTGAGGTGGCACAAAAGTCAGGAGCATTAACAATAAGTGCCCGGAAAGATATATTTTTTTAGTGTATAGTAAAACCCCAACGCCGTTCTGCAACGTTTTTTTTTAACCGTGAATTGTACATAAAACAGCGTCAACGCAGCGCACTGCCACCAGGCAAGCGAAGTATTAGGACGGTGGACGATGCACAAGGGAAAAAGAGGGTCGGGGGCTGCAAGTGTCCACTGTACCATTTTAACGCCGGTCCAATTTACAGCCGGACGGGGATAAAAAGTGCCGCGCCAGTCGCAACGAGCACTGTGTGTCGGTGTGGTGAGTACAACACGCCGAAAGATTGACCGGACCAGAGAGACGCACGTAAACCCCCCCCCCCCCCCCCATGTATGGTGGACCAGACAAAATAACAACATATAAACATGAATACAGACAGAAAAACTCCCCGTAAAATTTTATGCGTGAGCGGCGCGCCTCCCGAATAGCAGTTTGTCCCGCAACACAGCCGGCCGCGCGGTGCGGCGCGGAGCGGCGCAGAGGACCCAATAAGGGTCGAAGTGTTTACCTTTCGAGAGAGCCGGAGCGGTTCACCGGTGCAGAAGTTCAAAGAGAGCGCGCGAGGAGTGATGGGAGAGAGGGGCGGGACGTGAGAAAAAAGTATGAGGCTGTTGCGACCGAGCGCGCGCACGCGCCAAGCAAATTTATTGATACCTTGCGGAAACGCTGCACTGTGTCGTCCCGGAGGGTCCCAAGTGCAAGCCTATTAAACAATCCGGTTGGCTCGGTCGGCAACCACCACAGCACAGGGCCCTCCACCGCGCGGACCCGCTGGGAAAGCGGGGGGCACAGAGAGAGAGGTGTGGAGAGGGGGAGGGAGCAGGGCAGGGGGCGGGGGACAGGAGCGCACACAATACCGTAATTGAGAAGGATAGCAATTATCGAGGCCTATATCCTATCCCATTCCATTTCTAGGATCTCCCAGAGGAGCTGCGTGGTGTTCTCGTGGTAACTCTTCCCCTTCCCTATCGCTCTCGCTCTCCTACCCACGCTCCTCCCATCCTCCCTCGCTTTCCTGCTCCTCCCTTCCAGCGCACCCGTGAGGTAGGGCGAGAGAGAGAGAGAGAGAGAGAGAGAGAATTACATTTCACCGTAGGTGTGGTGAGCCCGCAGCCCGAGCCGCGCCCATGCCCCTCGCATCGCAGCCCAGCCCAGCTGCACAAAGTGAAATGGTCACGTCTACCTTCCCCATTGTTCGCAGACTCGTCCCCTCCTTCTCTTCTTCCCCCTCCTCCCCTCCTCCTCCTCCTCCTCCTCCTCCTCGCGGCGTCCTCCTCGTTCAGCTTATCGGCTCTACGAAGCCCCCGCACTTCTGAACTACGGCGGGGCCACCTATTTGATTAAACCGAAAATAGAATCTTTATTCGCACGCAGCACGCCGCGCGCAGCGCTCTGCGGATACTAATCGAGAGAGGGCGCGCCAGGCCAGGGGGCGGCAGTGTACTCACACCGCACCCCCACCCCATCGCATGTTGTTTCTTCTTTTCTTTTCGATTTTGTAAAAATTAGCTACGGTGATCAATAACCAATTTCCGTGAAAAGGAAATAATAAAGCATGTAAATTCATTTTCAAAAGTGGCGTTGGTGGTGGTGGTTGTGGAGGGGCAGGGCGCATCGCGAAAAAAAAAAAGAAAAACAGGCGCGGGAGCTCCCTGCGGCGGAGGGGTCCCCTCCGGTCCCCTCTCTGGTCCCCCTCGCGGAGGGTTGCCGCGCCCCGCACGAGCAATAATCCAGCGGAAGAGTAATGGCCGGCGAGCGAGCCCGCCGAACGACGGTCTTACTTTTCCTCGTCATTGGCGCAGCTCGGCCGGCCAGGCCCGACTAGCCTTCCCAACGCGAGACATCGATAGCCAGTGGGGCGCTTGTTCAGCAGCAGTGCTATTCCAGAAACTGATTAGGTTATCTGTCTAAATACCAGCAGATGTATTAGTTGGTAGACCGATTCGAATGTTGTTGTTTTTTTCCGTTAACTTTCTAAGTGAAGACCGGATTGCTAAGATTGACCACTGTAAAAAATGTCGTTGAAATAACGACAAATTTGGCGTGAAGTTTTTTAATGGGAAAAGTCGTTACGTAACGGCATTGGGATGCTTTAGAACAACATCGATTATTCAGTAACAACAAGAGTTGTTCAGTAACAACAAGAGTTGTACAGGGACAACAAAAGTTGTTCAAGAACAACAAAAGTCGTTCAGCAGCGACAAAAGTTCTTCAGAAACAACAAATACTGTTCAGCACCAACGAAAGTTGTTCAGGAACAATGAAAGTTATTGAGGAAAAGCAAAAGTTGTTTAGGAACAACATTGTTGTTTCGCTACAAACATTGCTGTTTCGCAACAACTTTTATTGTTCTTCGTACAACGTTGTTGTTTGTCTACAACACCGTCATCAGTAAGAGAGTTGTTTTTCAACAACTCATTTTTACAATGTGTAACAGATTGCTGGAGAAATATTTTGACTTTTTGATATAAAATGCCCGAAACTAGGCAAACCGCTCTTCTTTCACCCTGTTTGTAGGGACAAAGCGCGACTTTTGAATCCACTCATCATGAGATTGAGAAAGATTATCGTATATAGTCAACGTGGGTGTACAGAGATTGCCAGAGTTGAGGCCCCCTCCGAACGCGATATTACATTTATACATGGAGCCGCTCACTCGCAACTGTCCTCCAATTATTCGTGTATAAGCTCCACTTTAACGTGTGATGAGCGACCTATTACGCTTTAGTTTCACCACAGTATTTCAACACGCTCGCACGCAAAGCCAAAACAAAGCTGGTCAAAGCTTAAAGAATGGCTGGCGCGCGTGTTCACACAAACACACAACACGGACACACAACACACGCACGCGAGGCACGACCTGATTGAAGTTTGAAGGTGACCCTACTACAAAGCGAGTGAAGTCCCACTCACACGGCAGCAAGGCACCTCTTCGGTAATGAGAAGGTCTTGTTTCCCTGCGTCTATCTCTCTTTTTTTTTTAACACAACAGCGGATAACGGCAGAGTCGCGGTCCCACCACCCACCGCCACGCCCCGCCGCGCCTAGCCCGTCCGTCTTTGTCACGGGTTGTATTTACAGCAGCAGAACGAACAGACGGGGAGGAGGTCGCATTTCGCGTAATTAGCCCTACAGAGACAGACAGAGGCGCTCGAATACTACTCGAGTCCAGAAAAGAACCCCCCGCCGCGGCAGGGGAGCGGCGCGGCGGGGCGCTGTCTGTTGTTGCCACTGCGGTGCGGCATTTCTGGTGTCTTTCCACAGCAACGCTACGTGACGGGTGTGGGAATTCTGCCGCCTCCCTTTTGGCAAAGCCTACAACGCGCAAAATAAATTAAATGTAGCTAAGCTAATGGTACAGTTACATTTGTATTTCTGTATAATATTTTGCTAAAGTTTCACATGATTGCACACGACAAAATACGTTTACAAAATGTGTCATAAGGTATAATTTACAAAACTATCGTCAGGTTATGATTATTTTTCCGAAAGTTACAAATAGATTTAGTAAGGGCCAATGTCGGGAAACATTTCTAATTTACACGGTAGAATACCCGAGAAACATAAGACAAACCATCAAAACGATGGATTATGATAGTTTAAGATGCCTTTAAAGTCGATATCCTCTTACAAAACTGTATTCAATTTTAAAAATCAACCAAGAAAATTTTGTTATTACGAAAAATTTTATGACCGTGAAAAGAGGGGTCCCTAACTAGGTACACTGGCACCCCAGAAATCTGGAAAACCTAAGAAGGCCACCAGGAAGACCAAAGAAAACCAAAGAAGAGTGAAAAAATACAAGAAAGACCTAGCTTATTTGGACCTCAAAAATTTATAGGAAAACCCAAAAAGTTTCCGGAAGACCAGAATCAATGTCGGAAGACCGAAAAATATCCGCGAACACCGCATTGATCAGGGGAAGGCTAAGAAATTCGTCGGAAGACCAGAAAAGTTGTTGGAAGACCAGGATTAAAATAGCAATTGACAGCCAGGAAGACTAAGATAAGATCAAGGAAGACCATGAGAATACCCAGGAAAACCAAGAGAAAATCGAAGAAAACCTTATGACACCTTGAAATTCCTGAAGAAAACCAAAGAAAACTCAGGAAGACCGAATAAAACGTAAGAAAACCAGAAAAACCTCTAGATGACCTGGAAAACCCAAGGAAAACTCAGGAAATCCGGGAAGCCTGCATCATGTGTACACCGGCAGACCACAGTTGGGGACCCCTCGTCCTGAAATTAACGTGAAATAGGTGGCATAGGAGAGAAAAACTCTTCGGGCTATTTGAAGCACTGTGTGTGACTCACATGCATCCCGTTGCGCATGTGGAACATAACATAACGAACACGTCTATAACATGTTAAAGATTTATTAACACAGTGAAAAATATATTTGTACATGTACGATGTATATTTTGTAATTTGCCATTTACAATACGAGTCGTACATGGACAACCTCCCACTGTCGCTCGATATTCGATTCCAAGTCGATATATAGGGCTAGTAAATTGTACAATTTTAGATTGTACTGTACGACTTCTTCCATGGAAAATTTTCCTCTACCCGGTACGACAATTTTTCACAGTGAAGCACTGATCAGGCGCTATATATTTTTAACATCGGCGTCCTGCCCGAACGAGATAACGTCATCTCTTTTCCTAAACTCCCCGCGGAGAGGGGAGCACCCTGCCCATTTATGTACCGCTCCACTCTCTCTAGCCTTGAATTATTTCATGATTAGGGCCTCATGATGTGAGGCTGCGATGTGTGTTGCTAAGCTCACAGCAGCACATCAACGCACGTGGCGGTGTTCCCTTGACGCGAACCTTTCACGTTCAAGTCGCACTCGCACCCCCCTCTCTAGTAATCTCTCTCAGTCCCTAATCCTTTCTCCTGGATGGAAATGGCTTGTTCAGCACCTCCCACGTGGCAGAAAAAGCGTGGCATTGTCTCTTTGTGTGTCTGTGCGTCTGTGCGTCTCTGTCTGTCTGTCTGTCTGTCGGTCTCTCTCTCTCTCTCGCCAACTGAAATCACACCTAGTGTGTATTCCCCCCACCACCATACGGTCCCCGAGGCAGCACTGAAGAGGCCAGTGGGAGTGGGGGCACCGCCGGCGAGAGAGGGTCGGCTACTGCGGCCTAAAACTGGACTGGGGCGCTCTTCAATTAACTGCGGCCTCTCGAGGGCGTCGTGGCGCCGGGGGCGGGAGGGCGGGTAGGGCCCCGCACTAGAGCGCTCTCAGAGCACCGGGAGGAAGGGAGTTAGTTGGAAAAGGGTTGGCTTTGCCTGAGATTTTCAGCCTTTATTCCATTTTAATTTCTCTCTTCGGAGATTAAAGAAAGGAAATTACTCTCTTCGTTTCGGGTGTTCTTTTGAAAAGCGTACAGTTCGTTGTATATTCCCTCTCATATGCGTATTACTACGACCTTGACGCGCCTAGGAAAGCGAAAATAAGCGCGCAACATACTCTCTCTCTTGCTCCCACTCTCTTCCCTTTTCCCTCTCTCAGGTCCGGAGAGCACGCCCCGGCCCCGCCCGCGCCGCATCTTCCATCAGCACGAGGGCTCTCCTAGAGGCCCTCCTGCACGCACTCGTACTGCCCCGAGGGGCCCGCCGAGGAGCGGCGCGGCGGCTGCGCGGCGGCGACGGCCGCCCCCCACTTCCACCCCCGCCCCTCGACTGTGTCCATGGCGCCGCTCCAGACGAGTACCGAGTAGTTGGACTAATTTTCAAAAGTAACGACAGTTGTTAGTAGCGCGGCGGCTGGCGCCCCAACTCGAGATGGGGGTTGTTCTCAGCAGCAGCAGCAGCTGGGAGAGAGAGCGCGCGTGGGGTGGGGGTGGGGGAGGCAAGGACCAAAGTCTGGAACGAAAACCCTCCGCATACAGAACGACCTACGCACGTCCTTTTACCGCCCTCTACACCTTGACCCGCCGAAGAGCTTTTTCTTGCAAGGCCATGGTCACGGCCTTGGCATTTTATTGCCTGTCCCAAATTGCCATTCTTTCAGTGCGTGCACGAAGTAAGGGTAAGAGTTGAGTTATTAAGTTTGATTTAATTTTTGAGAAAAGACAAAATTTCTATATTTGACAGTTTGTAGCACCGAATGTAGAGAAAAAACAAACCAAACTCTTGTAATAAAACGGTGAGAGAGACCACCAACCGGTTTTGTTCGAGTTTGCATCACAGTTGTTGGAAAGGACTGAGCTTCTGCTGTAAGTTTAGAGTATTTACTGGTATTTTTGTTCGGAAAACGTCTACTCGTGCATTTATTCTTCACTGTACATGGAACCTAGCCGCTCCGATACATGAGGGCCTGGCTGTACCGGAGCGGTAACCAATGTGCATTATTGGACGGTAAGGCGAGATGCGCGCGGGGAGGCTGCAAGGCGATGCGGCACCCAAATGAACAGAGGCGGAGCGGAGCGCCCGGGGCGGCGAGCTCCTCCCGGTCGTCGTCCTGGAGTCCTGGTCCTGGTGGTGGCACCCGGCTGCCCCGGTACGGCCAGACCGAACGCCAAGATGGATTTCCGCCCTCATAACAATGGAAGAAGGCATTGTTTGGCGACCTTCCAAATCACACGACAAGCTAGCGGGCGGTAGCCAGTGGCATTGCGATTGTTTTGACTCTCGTATTTTCGTGTGGGGAGTCCCTCCCCCCCCCCCTCCAAACTCCTTGTGCTCCCCCGCTCTCAGTCCGATAAAGGGGGCTGTGAAAGGGATGACACGGCGTTGGCGTTGGCTTCTCTCTCTCTCTCTCTCTCTCTCTCTCTCTCTCTCTCTCTCTCGGCTTCTGCACACACTGCCTTGTTAGCCCCGACTTGTTGTCGCCGCCCTTTTACACACGTGGAATCATCACCCCTCTCGGGGCGCAAGAGGCGTGGCGTCGAGTGTGCTGCGCCGTGCTGCGCCGTGCTGCGCCGTGCTGCGCCGTGCTGCGCCGTGCTGCGCCGTGCTGCGCCGTGCTGCGCCGTGCTGCGCGCTGACCACTCCGGTGCTCATTAGGAAGGGTCACGGCAGGGACACCCGCCGGCCCCCGGCTTGTTTACCGGAGCCGCCCGCCGCAGCAGCCCCTTGGCCCGGACGGCAGCCCCCGGTGGCAGCGCCCGAGTGCTTCTGGCACTTTGCGGCAACACGCCCGCGACAGCCCGGGGGCGGCACGGCGCGGCGGCCCGGGACCGCTAACGGCCAGACCATTGCACGGTCACTGACGCGCCGGGGTGTCATAACGCAGGCGAACCGGCGGGGGGGAATCGCCCGGTATGGCTACCAGGCAGAGTCGTAGTAGCGGGCGTCTGCGTCTGAGCAGCCCCCGGAGCGGCCGCGGGGCGACTGACGAGGAAAAGATACGTTGGACAAACGCGAAACGGCCGCGTGAGCTCGCGAGTGTAGCACGGTAGTACGTGATACACCCTGCACAGATGAAGAAACCTAGCACGTTATGTCGAAACACGTTGTCCTAACTTTCGGCACCCTCTAACGCCGCAGGTATAGCGGCATGTTTCGCCTGCCGTCAGACCAGGAGATTGTGCCGAGAGGTCATCGGCGAGCCGATGCTGAATCTAGATAAGCCGTCTGCTTGGACTAGTGGGCCGGCGGCGAAGCGCTCGCCGCTCGCTGTTCTGTGGGCAAGACAAGGGGGGGGGGGCGCTTGTGCCCAACGGAGCGCGCCACTGTCGCCAAAACGTACAACTTTTGTTGCTATACAGCAGCCTCAAGACTTTGCAAGGGTGCCGCCCCTCATCCACCCCAACAGTGCAAAAGAGAGGAAGAGGTGCAGCCAGAGCAGAGACGGGTGCGCAGGGAGGGCGAGGAACAAAGCTTAGGTCCGCCCCCGCTGGCCCACGGAGTGATCTCGTTATACGATGTGCACCACAGGGCCGCCAGCCCGACCGACCCTCGGAATCATGCCAGATGACATTTTCTGATTGTTTTACCCCCCGCCCCGCGCGCCTGACATCGCTGGGACATGTTGGACATACCACATTCCAAAAAACAGAAAATGATGATCTTGACCCGACGCGAAATTTCCTGTACGCAACTGGATTGCTTTTAGTACGTCATGACAAACCTATTATGTACTAGTTGCGACTAAGAAATCGATTTCTGTAATAAAAATGTGTTCGTAGATGTACGGTAAGTTTTGCAATTTACCGTTAACAAAATATGTCTTACACACAATGTACTAGCTCATCATTTGATTCCAAGTTAATACGCAGTGCTTGTAAATTTATGATCCTGAATTGTTACTGTACGGCATCTTGCATGGATGGAAAATCTTCCTGAATCCGCCGCGACAATTTCTCAGTGCTATCGGATTGGAATTTTTAGGCAACATTTTGAAAAATCTACGCCCATTGAAAAATCGAGGGCGTATAGTTTTTTGAAGACAGGTTCGCGCGAAATTGCAAATATTGAAGGGGGCTGCTGTCCTTCTTTGACACAATTCAATTTCCCCAAGAAAAGGAGAACGGACGATGATGGCGACGACATCGTCGAGTAAATTAAGTCATCGCTAATACGAATAAGAATGAGGGCTAAAAATGAGAGACACGAGGGACCGGCGGGTGG
>NW_026267229.1:192245-196115 GCF_000697945.3 Frankliniella occidentalis
GGAGGACGACCGTGAGGTGTCATGAAGTCCGTGCGTGACAAGCGTTTCTTTGATCCTCTGAGCAGCACAACGCCATGAGACAGGTGCGGCTGCGATAGCATGACAGCTCGGTGGGAAGCAGGGAGGGGGGCGGGAGGCAGTCCTCAGCGTGGACTAGCAAGCATAAAATGAAGTGTCACCACCAGGCCTCTCTCCCCCGCCACGCGCCCCGCCCATGCCAGGCTGCTAGCTGCTCTGGGGTGATTCTAGGCTTACTGGCGGGGAGGCGCCTAAATGACGAGCAAAGTCGAGTTATTGCGCCGGGAAAAAGTTTGCTCATCATTGGAGCCCGCCCTTCATCCTTTGATCGCGGCTACGTCACTTTATCAGTAAATAATTGGAAAAAATGTTATCCTTTTCCTTCTGCCACGCGCGGTGGAAAGAAGCTGGGGGGGGGGATGGGGAGGGGGCTTCAACCCCTTCCTCCATCAACGGGGTTTTCCCCTACTTTTTGACAACTTCCAACTGCCTGTCTGGTTCCGAGGAATCCTTTAGGGACCACCCCCAGGCCGGCAGCCTGGCCGAGCCCTAGCGGCAAAGCCTGGCTGGGGAGTCAGCGGCAGAGCAGAGGGCTGGGAGGGGGAGAGAGAAGTAGTGGCGGTAGGGGGGAGGGGGGGCTGGTTTCGCGAATTAGAAAGAGCTCTACCCTGCTGCCGGCCGCAGCCGCGCGCAGCAGAGGGCCGGTGGGACCGCAATCCCAATAGGTCGAATGAGCAGCAGCCTGTATCCTGTTTGCCCTGATAATTCATCGAGGCCCAGAACGCGCACAGCGCGCCCCGCTCACTGTAGGGGGCGGACCCCTAAACGCCCACGCACCGCAATCGTCCAACAACCGTCCCTCCTAATCAAATTTTGAGCGGGCAAAAAATGAAAGGTCACTTGTAACCCTACCTCGCCCCACCACAATGGCGGCTATCGAATCACGCACGTCGTGGTAAACTCCTTTGTAGTCTTTTAAAAAGTGATACACGGACAGTTATGAAGAGAAATGTGATACTGAACTTTAGTAGGCGTTTAAATTCGCCCCATTTAATCCGTGAAACGTGCACAGCGCATATATGGAATATGTCCGGACAGTAAGCCTGTAGGCTCACATGTAAATGAGCAGGGCCTCCAGGTCTCCAGGCGGATCCTCGCGATAGCTGCCGGCGCGCACAACGCGCAGCGTGGGCCGCTCTAACGGTCCATAGCCCCGGCCTGCTGGTGGCCAAGAAGAGCCTCGGTAGGTCCACTCGAGCAAAAAGTTGAGCCATTAGAAGACAAAACGCTGGCCAAACTTATTTATTACTCCCCCTTCAGATGACGCGGGCCTGGCCTGCCCGGCCGGCGAGCGCCCGGGAGGCGGGCCGTCCCGCACAGAAGCACTGCGCGGCGGGTCTGCCTACCTCGGAGGCGCTCCACCGGCCCCAGCAGGAGCAGGCTCCCAGCCCGACCCCGAGCCCAGGGCTGGAGAGAGATGGACAGGGCTGACACAATGTTTTTGCTTTCACCTTCCGCAGCCTCCCCTTGTTTCTCAGGCCACTTTTCCCTTATTTTTTGGTGTAGTTTTGAGACACAGAAAAGTATGGTGGCGCCTGACATTTCCAAAGTTTACCGAGACCGTCCCTGACCGTTTTTAAATTCTCTGATCGTTCCCCAATATTAAAAGGTTTTACCAATCTGTGGCAACCCTGATTCAGCTTCCCCGACTCAGAATGTTTCAGCAGTTCTTTGAATTCCTCCCTGGCCCTCGCCTCGGGTGGGATGCGAGACATTCATTCGTTTGATTGATGAGCGCGTTATTAAGACGGCAAATATTTTCCCGTTAAGCCCCTGGTCAATTCGGGGAAGCACTTTCCGGTGCACTTTTCAACTTGCGCAACGATGCGCTACAAAACCGTGTTGTGATTCGCCGCTTCGCGGATCCCGTATCAAAGGTGGTCGCAGGTCGCACGGGCCAGAAAAGGGGGGTGGGAGTGGGACGAGGGAAAGTGGTGGCAAACAAAAACAAAACATTAGTTTGAATTCACTTATCACGGCCCATTCCCAATAATCCGGACCTGGCCTCCGCAACGCCCACGCCCCTCACGCGGAACCGCGACCGCCAGCACCGCCACGCGGGGTCGCACCGTGCATGCAAAACGAACGGGGTAAAAAATAAAAAGAAGACGAAAGGTAATTCGGTGCGCGACTGTGAACCGGACGCCCTTCCATTCAGAAAAGGGGACAAACCGATAAACCGGGAGGGGAGCGGAGCGGAGGGAAGTTGCCAACAACGGTATGGGGATTGGGGGGGTATACGGAAGGGAGTGGAAAGGGGGGAGGGCTTAGCACTTTGAGCGCAATGCCGCACTGAGGGATGCAGGATAGAAGAGGATTGGGTGGTGGTGGTGGTGGTGGTGACGGTGGCGGTGGCGGTAGTTGGAGCGGGATGGAAAGAGAGGGAGACGAGGGACGTAAGCGGGAAGCCGCGCGACCCGGAAGCATCCAGGCAGATCGCATCAACAGCTTTCGGTACGTTTCAAAGCCAGAGGGACTCCAAGTTTAGGGTCACAGACACACACACACACTCGCTCACTTGTGCGAGCGTGAGCAGATAGTTGGCGCCGCTCGCCCTGTGCTCACTGCGCGCTCTGCACCCTGTTTAACTTACTCACTCACTCGGGCTTGGCCCGCGGGCGCCCGGGCCAGGGGCAGTGCCGGCAGCGCTGCCAACCTGTCACGTCCCGTACCTGCAAACAGAAACACAAACGGAGTGAGCAGCCCGCTCGTCGGCACAAAGGCAGAGTTAAAACACCGGCCAATTGTCGGCCCCAGCAGAGGGAGGGGCCTCGCGGGTGGTGTCCATTGCAGAGTGACGCCAAAACTGGGGCCGGTGGCCCTTCTCCCCTCTACTGCTGCACTGTTCACATAGCTTGAAGGCTTCACTGAAATAGTCGTACCCTGTTACTGCGCATGTTCCACTCAGTAAAATACGGTCAATTCAATAATCCGTCCGCATACTGTAAGTGGGCGATATTCACGTCAACTTACAGTCGCAGTGCCGAGCCAATGGTCTGGTCCGGTGTAACGGGGCCCCGCCGGGACTGGTACACGTTCAAAGGTGCCTGGCCCCCTCGGCCCCTCCCGCGGCCTGCTTTGGTAGTCCGCGCCCGTACTCGGCCCCGCCGCGCCCCACCGCGCCCCGACAGCATCAATCCTTGTCCTCGCGAGCCAAGCGCTGCCCCGCCCCGCCCCGCCCCACACTTCCCCCGGCGGTCCATTAGAATCGATTGCCAGCGAAGCACAACTCGATTTGGACAAAAGTTCCCAGTGAAGGCGCCGGGCGGGCCAGCCCTGCTGTGGCGCACTACTTAGCGCGTGGGGCCAGCCCGGCGCCTCCACCCACCGCTTTGCGCGGGGGAGCTGACTCAGCTCGCACTCTCGCCAACAGAGCACATTTATTCGAAAACAAAACACGGAACGAAATTGACGATGTGGCGCTTCTTCCTCGCGTCTCTCACTCCATCTCTACGCCACCACTCCTCTCCCCCGCCGCTTTCCCAACTCTTTCCTCTCTGTCGCTCTTTAACTTATTGTGAGCAGCATACCCTGACCTCTTATCAGCCCCTCCCCTCCCCTCTTCCCTTTCCCCTGTATGGCCGTCCGTACGTGAGGAATGGAGTTCTGCGGCCGCCGCCACACACTTTGGCATTGGTAAGGCAGACGCCTTCTTTTGTACGCCTCCAAGACTCTTCGACACCGTCCTTACTCTCTTTTCCCCTTTTTCTCGCCCTGCGGCCTCTACCCGCTCTCTCTCCATAACTCTCCCTTTCCTCCCTACCTCTGCCATCACCCCTCCCCCCCGCCCCC
>NW_026267229.1:196875-200360 GCF_000697945.3 Frankliniella occidentalis
CACCACCGGACTGCAGACACATTGACCCGCTCGCACCCCTTCCCTCCCTTCGGCCGGAGGTCAAGAACAGCCCGGTACAGCGGGGGACCCGGGGGGAGACCCGAGGCCGGAAACAAAGCGAAAATCGACTCGCGTAGCAGGATTGTTTTGCTTTGTTTTCGTCATGAACCGCTTCCGAAAGCAATATATTTTTAAAGCAGAGAAAGAAGCGACCCTGTTTGACGTCCAGTTTTTGCTTTCTTCTTATGAAATAAACGTGGGGGTTGACTTGGGCAAGAGGGAAGCGCAGTGCCATAGGACAAGCATCCAAAGAGATGAAGAGAAAAAAGACTTGAGAAGAATAGCAGTGTATATAGTGCGAAAGGGAGGTGGTGGTCGGGCGAGAAAGAAAGTGGTGAATAGGGAGGGTGAGGAGAGAAAAGAAAACCACTTGGGAGAAAAGGAGAGCTAAAGCAGTCCACAGCCCTCAATCAACGTCTTCTTATTTGCCGACATTTCGTTTCAGGAATAAGTCGGCCGAGGCGTGGGCTTCGTGTGGCGGAGAGGGGGAGTGGGAGGGACAGGGAAGGGACCGGAGAAGAGAGCAGCGGAAGGGGAGAGGGGAGGCAGGCAGAGGCTGGCAGCCGGTGAGCCTATGCGCGTGCCCGGCGTGTAGTTCTGCACGCGTGACCAGCTCCCGGCCCCCAATCCCAACCCCAGCTCTGCTCGCTCCAAGTCGGCTTTAATTCAATCGGGCCGATGGCCTGCTCGGCTAATTGCAGCACACCACAGTGGGACAGAGAAAAAAAAAAGAAAAAAAACTTCACACGTACGAGGTTTTTTCTTCTTTATTTTAAATCTCTATCCTCTGCCCTGTGGTACGTGAGCGCGTAGGCGCCTGCGTGGGTGTGCGGGTCTGTGTGAGTATGTGTGTGTGTGTGTGCAGAAGGCAGGCACACCAGCCGAGCCGCCCTTTGAGGGTCCCTAGGAGACCCTTAGGCCCACGGGCCCCGCCCAGACGTCACCGCAAAGCCCGGCGGTGGGTGACCCTTCTTACAGACCGCACGCCGCCCGCCCGGCCCGGCCCGGCCCGGCCCGTCCCGGCACCCGCCCCGCCCCCGGCTGGATCCACCCGCATTCATGCTCAACGCGAACCTTGGTCGCAATTACAGCGTCCGTGCGGCCCTCGCGGCCCGAGCTCCTCCTGCCGGCCCGAGCAGGGCGGGGCAAGCGCCAGCAGAGAGCTACACGAGCTACACAACTTAAACAATGAAGAAGGCGGCCAGCGCTGCTGGGAGTGCAGTGCATCCACCGCTCCGGGATTACAGAGAGCAGCTACAGCGGGCCATAGCGGGAGCGCCGTCAGACGCGGGCTTAGAGACACGGAAAAGTTGGCCCGCCACCGCCGCTACTGCTGCTGCTGCTTCTGCTGCTGCTGCTGCTGCTGCTGCTGCTGCTGCTGCTGCTGCTGCTGCTGCTGCTCCGTGACTCGAGCAGGCAGATTAGGACCCGGCCCGGCCAGGCGAGGCCGTCACATTCGTGCCGCTACTGCCCCGGGCTCACGGCCGGCTCACAGGGGGATTTGCTCCTAATCGACTACAGAGTGTGAAAGCAAGAAGTCCCGCGTCCGCGTGGACGGGGAGCAAAGAGCAGCGGAGCACGTCGGGCAGGGCCCGGCAGGGCCAGGCAGGGCGGCCTGGCACCCTGCTCCTGGCGGGCCAAGGCCGTCGGCAGCCGGGGGAACGGGAGGGGTTAACAAAATAGATCCCATGCCAAATAGTGCGGCACAGTCTGCTGTTCAAACAGACGGCGGCATTGTAAGGGGCGGGGGCGGTGTGAGAGGGAGCAAAGAGGGAAATAAGAAGAAAGCAGCAGAGTAAGGTGCGGGGGTGGGTGCGGGGGCGGGGGCTGGGGCGGAGGTAGAGGTAGCGAGAACTAGACACGCAACCCCTTGTCAAAGCCTCTTAATCAATTACCCACAAGAAGCGCGCCCCCAGGAGAGCAGGGGGTGGGGCGGGGACACGCATGGCGTGGGAGTCTAGCCCGGGGGAGGGGGCAGATCGGTGGAAAAGAGACCGCCTCGCGTCCCCCCCTGACAAGGGTGCAGCAACTTTTGGCCGAACGGCAGGGTGACATGGCACGAAGGGCACCACATCGTCCCCGAGAGTGTGTGCAACAAACATGATGAAATAATCTTTTTTCTTTTTGCAGCGTTCGATGGATCGCTTATGGAGCGCAGGTCCCCGAGTCCCCTCCGGTGCCGGCCGTGTCCATCCCTCCCAGCGTAGCAGAGGCGCCTCGACACTCGGGTTGGAAACAGTTTGAAGGTCGTAACATTTTTATAGCGCAGTCCGTCTGCTTCCGCTGCATATCTGAGTGGACTGTCATTTTCAGACACAGCCTCCTCAGCGCGTCCGTCCCCGCCGCTGCCCAGCTCCGACCAAAAATATAAAATAAATTACTCTTCCTCCTTCGCCCCCCCCCTCCCCTCCTCGCCCGCGCTGCCGGCTCTGTTTTCAATGACGGGCGAGGCGAGGCAGGCGCGACCGGCCCCCTCATAACATTATTTTACTTCGCTCCCTCTTATTGTTTCCCCCCATTTTATTTACCATTTTGTCGCTAACGCCCCCTCTCTCTCTCTCTTCTCTGTTCCTCCTTCTGATACTGTATTTTCATTACTCTTTTTGCAACTTTTGCCAATTAGATGCGGCGCGCGAGAGAGGCGGGATAGAGTATGAAGGAGGCCGAGCAAAAGAGGGAGTCCATGGTAGAGTGAGTGGAGGGGTAGGAGGGGGCGCCCCCGCCCGCCGGCCCGGCTAGCTTTGGCGCGCCGACGAGTCTAGTCAGCATTCCGGAAGGCGATGACATCACACACATGATACAATGGCTTTATCGCCGCCCCCTTTTGTTTTTCATTTTTTCCCTCCTTCCGGGCCGACATAGTCTGCTCCCTCTTCTCTCTCTCTTCCTCTCCCCTCCTCTCTGCCTCCCCGCCCCCTCCGGCCTCTCGCGTAAGGCGGCGTCGGCGAGCGGCTCGTCAGCAGACTCGGCAGGCGGGGGGTCGGGTAGTGTTGAGGGGGTAGGGGGAGGGGGGGGTGAAGAAAGAAAAGTGAGCGGCAGCAGCAGAGCGGGGCGGCAACGGCCTTACGCCTCCCGTGCGTGAGGAAAGCAAGAAGGGGGAAGTCAGCCACGCGTCTCTCACGCCCGACACACTCGTATCACTACAAAAATTCCAGCAAGCGCGAGAGAGGGATCGATTCAACAGGATTTTTCCTCGCCGCCTCCCTCCCTCCCTCCCCCTCCCTTTCCCACAGCTCCCGGAGGAGGTTGTAATCCGCTCGCTCCACGGAGGGCGCCAGGCGCCAGCGCCGCGGGGCCGGGGAGGGTGGAGGTGGGTGGAGGGGAAGGCCCAGCAGCGCTGCGGCACCGCACCGGCCAGGGGCGGCGGCGGGGGGGGGGGGAGGTGTGGGGACACCACCGGACTGCAGACACATTGACCCGCTCGC